>NW_009926674.1:49414-57164 GCF_000696875.1 Nestor notabilis
AGGAGAGATCATTAAACAGGAATTCTTGGAAAAGGAAGGAACTGAACTAGCAAAAATGGAGAAGGACAGCCTCAATCTTCACTCCTTCTTGTTCCAATGTACCCAAGCTGGAAATTGATTTTTTAAAATCATGATTTACTAAACCCTAAGAGACATAATGAAAGAACATTACATGTCTAATGCTCAGTTTCTGAGAAACAGTGGGATGGGTTTTTCCTTGTCAGTCAAGTCTAACCCCAACTAAACCATCAGTTCTCCACAGAAATCCTTGCAGGGAAACCCCATTTGCTGCCTGAGGCCCTGCTGGCTTCAAACAGGGGAACACCCACACAGTACTCTTTGAAGAGTAAAAGCCTAGAGCCTAGTTATTAGCTCAGAATCCATATAAATACCGTAGATTCACTTAGGGTAACACACTGTCCCAAGATGAGGAAGTCCTTGGGCTGCCAGGAGGATTAGTACCTCCTGAAGAAGTATTCCCATAAGCTGTGTCTTCATATTCTTTTGCCCACCAGAGACACCTGTATCACTGTTTGTATTAAATCCTGTCTACTCAAAAAAAAACCCCAATCCAAACCATTTTTTAATGCAACCTCCCCTTTTTTAATTCAAAAAAGAGCAAAGCACAGTTCTACTTCTATTTCATATACTCACTGCATCCGAAAAGCAGCTGTCATCCAAGAACAAAATCCCTGTAAATCAAGAAGGAAGTTTTTAGGAACTAACATCAAAAAATATAGTCTCTACTCTATACTGTTAAGAGAAGTGTTTCCATTAAGCCAATCTCTTAGCTAAAAAACTAGCAGTCAGTTGCTCCAAAATCATCAGGTAGAAACATATAGAAAAACACCTAGTAGTCTACATATTTTTCACATGGTACTTCATATGTCTGTCTTCAAAGGGTATTTAAGGGAGGTTGTTTTGTTTCTTGGCTTTTTTCTTATTACTTATATGTTTATCATTTGGGCTTCTTAAATTTATACAAGCCCAGGGAAGGGAAGTCAAGATTGAGGCTTCTAAGGATTTCTTTTTAATGCATTGTTTTAGAGCAGGAAAGGTGATTATTTTTTCCAAAACCATTTCCAGAGACTCTCCAGTTTCAAGGATAAGTTCCATGAGAGTCTAACACAAGTCAATGAGTTTAACAGTAGTTAGAAACAACACTGTGATGACATTAGCAGAAAGACTTCGTATATAGGTTTACAAATCCTCCTCTGAAACTGTAAAGCAGATATCACATCTCACTGAATGCTCCAGTACAGGTCAAAGAACCCCCAAAACCTTCTCTCTCAAAAGACTTCTTCTTTCAAGCTAATAGGAGCCAAGCAAAGAGACATTTTTATTCAACAGCTTCAACGACAGATTTGCTTTAGGGTTTTTCAAAAGATGAAGAAAACTACAAAAATAGGAGAGCAATCCTGACCAAACACCAGTGTGCTTTTGATGCTTATGTAGTTATTTAGTTGCAAAGCTAGATATTAAGTCGATGCATAAAAGGTTAAAACATAGGCTGCCACCATTGCACAACTCTCGCATGGTTTACTCTGAAGCTGCAACACAAAATGATAGAGGTATATGAGTTCAAAGACTACAGAGAGACCATGGAGGGAACCAGTTAAGAGTCTGGCCTCAAAATTATCTTCCACTCCAAACCAGCTTTAATATTAAGAGTATATGGCACTATTACTGGCCTGACATTTGCAATCCAGTTTTCTCAATGTTGTGAGGAAAACAATGTACTATAAAGACCAACTGGATATTATTTGCAATAATGTAACTTTTTGAGCTGTTAAGTACAAATTATTCACTACACATCCTTTGAAATAATATTAATAATAATAGTAAAGATACTTAAAAAGAATGACATAAGATACTGGTTTATGATATAGGAATAGTTTGTCAGGAAACAGAAAGAAATTACATACGGTTCTGTAAAAGCACAGAAAATAATGCATTACTCATTTTGCATATAGATGGCTTTCCAGTTTAATGACTGGTTCATTGGGCTTGACGGAATGGCAAATCACAACAGATTCCATTAAATAGCTTATATTTGAAAAAACATATAAGAATTCTACAATACTTACCTTATCATATTCAAGATCTTCAGGTACTGATGAAGATGTTGACAATCGGTTGTATCTTGATTCACTAAAATACATTAAATGCTGCTTTTAACTGTCTTTAATAACAGATGATGTAATTCCACAGAATTGTTTCAGCTTTAACAATTCCGAAGTAACTACAAAACCACTTTTTCACTGTGTTTCACAGCTGTGATTTTCACCTTGCAGCATATGCTTAATTACAGAAACTTGTGCTATGTCTGATCTTGAAAAGGGAGGACGTGAGCTCCTGACATAAGAGTACATAACTGAACTAGAAAGAAAACAATGTTTTATTGGGATATTAAATCCACAGTAACATAATAGAATGTTACACGTTTGGAAGCCTGGCAAGGATCACGTTTGCAAGCTAGCTTCCTGTTCAGATATTCCTCATTACCAGACATCACCTCTTTTCCCTCCACCCTTCTTCCTTCATCTTACAGCCACTACTCAGAATTTCTCCACACAGTTAAATCTCTTACTTGCAAGGCCACCTCCTCAGACAAACCAAGTCCTGCAGCAAGGCTAGACTGTGTAGCCCCCCAAAATAGCAGAGTACCTGGTTTTAGTTATTGCTAACAAGAAATGTTGAAATGGTGATATGCCTATAATTACAGGACAATACATGTTAAAATGGAATGTATTCATATGTGTATCTATGATAATTTTGACCTAGTGGCTCCGGTCACAGTCCAGCAGGGACAATAACAGGCTCTTAGATGCCTGACTGCTCAAGGACCTCTTTGTCCCATGCAGGCCTCTACAGCCCACATGGAAGCCTGTACCAGAACATCTTCATTCTTGCTGCTGAGGTAGCTGGATTAAATCTGTCTCAGTTACTGCCATTCTTTCTTTTTCCTCACCATCTGTATTTCACAACTGTAATGGATCATACCTAAACACACATTCTGAGTTCTTTCCTGCTGCTTAGTTATGAATTTACCACAACTTAGTTGCACCACTAATACCAGGAAGAGGCTTGCTGTTAAAGTTTACCCACTTCATAAATTAAAAGCTAGCTTTTAAACATCCCAAGACATCATTCTTTTTATATTTTAAATAATATTTAAAAACATAAATAATCAAAATCTGAAACTCTTCAGAAATTTTGGTACAGGCTGCACAGGGATCTCTGGGAAGATACTGAGCTTGAGCCAAGATAAACAAAATAGTTACTATCCTTCTATCACACAAACACCTTGTAAACATCAATGTGTGGGTATGTGACATGTTAGCAGACAAGCAGCCTATTTTCTTACCTCTGCTTCCTCAACCCACAACTGTAGAATGAAATTTATCATGACACCCAAGACACAACTCTATTACTGAAACCACAAAGAGTAACTTTGAGTGGGGCCTATTTCACACAAAGCAGCATAAAGACATTTTTAACAAATATGTGCATGTGCTTACAAGCATATCTAACTGATACAAATGCTGCATTAGGTAGATATGCCTTTCATTTCATTTAATGAAATGAAATTTAATAATAATACATTAAAGCCATATTTACTGTACGTAGTTCCACATTCCCCAAACAGTTCCAACAAATCACTTTGATTGCCTATCTTTTTTACCTTTCAGCTTCTGACACCAGAGCAACACGACCGTAGTCCCAGAATCTCTTTCTTATAACAGAAAACAGTAATATTAAAACCTAGAAAAGAAAAATAAAGGTCTTGGAATTTTTCCACTTCATAATTATTTTACGTGCATAGGAACTGTCAAAAAATGCTGTCCTAGCTCCTAAACCAAGTGTCATATACTAACCAATCATGCTACAAACCAACCTGTCTGGGACCAAAGGACCAGAACACCTGCCTTCCTCATCTAATTTACAGCAGAGAATGGAAAAGTACTTCTGAACTGCAAGCATACGAAGGCTGGTGACAGGAAAAGCAGCAAGTAGTACTTGAGAAGAAGTCTAAATGTTCATAAATACACTTCTACTATTATTCATGACTTAATGACCAGAACTACGATGGAAGACTTGCAATTTTAAACAGTGATGTAAACACACTATAGGGGGTTCAACTACTTTCTCAAGTATGTGACTGTTTTTTTATCCCCAGAAAAAGTAATGTATTATTACAACTCATAAACCCCAGAAACTTATATTTGATCTCTGCAGTGTATTTTTTTATCTCCCCACCCTGTACTTTTACTTTGTAAAAGATCCTATGAAAACAAGAAAAAAATAAACCAAATACTATATATTTCACAGATGCATAAGTTGCTTTGTCCTTTGTACACTGAAGCAATGAAACAGAAGTAACAAGGCCTGTTTTCTATGAATATGCAGCATACGCCCTCACCTTCCAGCTCCTCCTACATCCCATACCTGTTTGGCTAGAAAGTGGTGTAACTTACCTGGATCTATGCAAACACCGACTGGCCAGCCAGGATATGCGTCAAGATTATCTATGGGTCAGGATTACACAGCTAATTTCCACATTTCACAATAAATATAATCTTCTTATAAAAGCCTTCCTCCCAACAGGGATTATTAATTTAGATCTTCCTTCTCCAACTCGCCATTGAGCTTAATGCAAGCAGGAAAGTCTCTTTGACAACTTTGCTTGAAATTGCATAACATGTTCTATGGTTAATAGGAGGAACTGACAGGCAAAAATGGGAAGAGAATGTAATATATAAACCTCACTTCCTTAGGAAACCAGCCTAGAAATAATATCCAGAAACCCATCAACTGACAGCTACTGAGGGGATCTGCAGTAAACATGAGAACAGGAATACAGGAGTTGCTAAATAAATTGCAGTATTTGGCACTTGAAGAAGAGAGGGGCTTTCTACACTGCATCTATCTAATGCTGTTTGAGAGAACAGTTCGACAGCAATAAACTCAAAAGCAGAAAGCCAGTATCTTAAAAATCAACCACAGCTTAAAAATTAAAGTTCTCCCAAATACTCCAACTAAAAGTTACTAAATGCTGTGCCATCAGTCACACAAAGCAGTAAATCTTGTACATCCTCCAAAAATGGATTTATGGTACCATGCTGCATACAGCAGATCAATAGCACTTAATGCTACTCCATGACTGCTAGGAACTTTCTCTACATTCCTCCAGAACTACCAGCTCAGATCTTACACATGTAAACTTACGTTTCTCCACAGAGGCTTTCTAGAACTCAGGAACTATGTTATCCCTTTAGTCTGATTTTACTACCACAAACCTCACTTACAAGGCAAATTTAGAGCTTTTTTGTGTAGCTTAAGACCATGAAGATCAAACTTACAGAAATAACTAAGGTTTATTGGAGTCTCAGGCCTGCCCTGGAGCCTCCAGAACAGCAACTAATCCTCCTTTTGTCAGGACTGAGCTGATCAGAACATTATTTCCTCAACAGCTTCATGATATCTAATATTTTAAAAATTTGTGAAATGACCCATTTTCCATATAGTATTTCCTTTTGAAAACCAATCAAGTTATTAATGATGTTCTCTTCCTGAAAAGGTACCCACTACTTAAACCCAGCATAAGGAAAAAATGTTCCTGCATTAGTTAAGATAAAACATAGGACTTTGAGCTACCACGAGCCCATGAAGCTCACCATGAACCCACACACAGACCCTACGGTAGTCTCTCTACATCTACACATCCAACGTAAAGTGACACTGTCATCCCATATTATGGGATCCTTTGTCAACACTTGATAAGTGCTTTGATGTGCCCAGGATAGCCTTAGCACATTTCTTATTCTGAAGATTCTCAGAAACAAATCCCTACCTGATGAATAAGAGAATTCTGAAAAACCTAACTTTTGAGAAGGCCAGAGATATTTTCAATACAAGAAACAGAAACTGGACTTACAAAAAAGAAGGTTACATCAAGTAGCAGGACAGTTGGGATTCCACCAAAAGTTACTCCTTGGAGCACTGTGCTGCCCTGGGCGGTGCTGTAGCAGTATGTCTCATTTGTTGAGTTGAAAGGTAGACTTCTATTCCAGAAGTAGACTAGACGAGAATGTCCAAAACCCAGAAAAAAGAAGGGGTTCATTTTGTCTTTCCTTGAAGAAAAAGAAGAAAAAAAAAAAAAAAAAAAAAAAAGAAAGACAACCATGTGAAAAGCCTGCCTGGTATTTGTGAGATGTACTAATATTACAAGTATAAAACCAGCAGAAAGGTTCAACCAGGAAACTACTTTGGAAAAGCAGTTATAGTTGGCAAACTTTCCCCTTCACCTGTAAAATACTGCACAATAACCAACAGCCTCAGTTACCAGCAGTGCCCAACGAGAATTCCAGACATCCAACCAAACATGTGCTTTACACACACCTGAGGAAGATGACTAAAGACCCACACAAACCAAACTTCTTTGTCTTCTAAGCTCTAATATCAAACTACTTATTCCTGCCTGGGTTCTGATCCTAGGAGTAACATGGGGCATTAGATAGTCCAACAACTGCAGTTGAAGATTCTCCTCCTAGTTGACGAGCATGTGTTGAATGTACCGACTTGTGAATTTAGCATTAAAAATGTCAAGACCTTGAGATTATTAACAAATTTCCCATTAATTCCACAGAAAAAACCTACCACACACTCATCCCTGTTGTTAGGATATTATGTTATTTTCCTTTGTTAACAATTCAGCTGAAAGAACAGCACAGTAATTATAGTGCACCATGAACAAGAAAGAACAAAGAGTATTTCTAACTAAGAAAGAGAACAGCCATCTACCTCATTTTAGTCAACTGACCTGTTCAGATAATGTGCTAACATACAAGAATGAACAAGATTTGGCTGCTGATACAAAGGTCAGTGCAGGCAATTGCTCACTTATTTTGGGTCTTTCCACCTCAAGCATTTCTTTTCCTGGATCTTACTAACTTGATGATTCCAATGTACTTTGGATGAAAGCATGTTTCATGCATAACAGACTTCTGACTGATAAAGTCATGAAGAAATCATACTGCAGAGAACTATCCTTTGAAAGCAAATAGGCCACCATCACACAGGTCAGGAACACTGCTTTTGGGATACCTTGCCTCTCTATGAGGAAAGCATGTGTCTGATGGCAGCACTATTCTGGATGCTGAAAACAAAACCAAAACAAGGGTATGAACAACTGCAAGTTCTCCCTTTAAACAGCAGGAAAACAGCATGGAGAATACTCCTTCCAAACCAGCTTTTACTAAAAACTGGACTGTGTGACACGGTGGGGAAGAAATTCTGTCCCAGCTGGCACGTTTCATCACAAGAAAACAAATAAACCAGCCCACCACACAATGTGTCGGGAATCTATCCTTGCTTTCTAAGGATGGAAATTGAGTCCTGACAAAAGAGAAGGTACTTTTGAACATACTTCAGAAGCCTTCACCAGAACTGCACCGACAGCACACTCAATTTCACGTAACACACTGTATCTTAACTCAGACACAGTTGCCAGTTCTTAAAAGCTTTTATTTGTAAGTAAGCCGGCTGTCAGAAGAACGGCAAGACCTCCCACGGGTGGAGCACCGAACGAGCGGCACTTGGCGACCCTTCCAGGCAAGGCGAGCAGCGGTGCGGGCTCCAGAAACGAGAAACCGCCTCCCTTTCCTGGGCTGGGACCCTGACAACGTCCCCGGCCCGGGGAGGGTGTGAAACGGGGCTGTCAAGGCCCGTTTCCCGGCCGGCACACGGG
>NW_009926675.1:0-2540 GCF_000696875.1 Nestor notabilis
GTTACTTTCACAGATCTGGATCTGATCATACTGCGCCACTTACATACAGCTGTATGGGGAATCACTTCTATTATGCCTCTTACCCCAACTCTTAAAAATATTTTTTTCTTTTTTCTAACCAAACCCCAAGCTTTGTGTAATAGGACATTCAGGGACGACTCTATTTTGCTACCATTAATAAATCACCTATCTCTCTAGTCTTAGCAATGAAACAGGCACCTGCAGACATTGAAGTACTCAGCAGAAGAACTGCCTTTGATGAAGTGAAATTTTTCACAATGTGTGGTGGAACAGGTTGCCCAGAGAGGTGGTTCATGTCTCATTCCTGGAAACATTCAAGGTCAGGCTGGATGGGGCTCTGATCAACCTGATCTAGTTGAACATGTACCTGCTCATTGCAGATGGCTTGAACTAGATGATCTTTAAAGGTCATCTAAACCCATTAAACCCAAACTATTCCATGATTCTGTGATTCTGTTCTCTTCACCTGGCACCAGTTCACGAGCTACATTCACGCACACTACTGAAATCTCACTTTCAATTTGTTTCCCATCACTGATATCAGGCCTACTATTAATAAGGCTTCCATTTAATAAATTTAAAATAAAAAGACATGGAAACTAAAATCTACAGCAGGTCAGCACCATGTATTACACAGACTCTTCATGCATATCTTCTACAAAGAATAATTTCTCCTTCACTTTGTTATCTGTGTGCCTTTAATTACTTGCAGAGAACTTAATCTTGGTTCTGCTATTTATGCAAACAGTCCTTTTTTTATTTAGACAAGTCTTTTTTCATGACTAGAGGTTACACAGATACAGATGTTAATTTTGTTCCAATGGAACTTCTCTTAAAGTTCATGGGATGGCCAAGGGGAATAAAGATTTTCTCAATCTTTTTTTCTCTGTGCACTCTAAACAAGAATCCAAAAACATTCTAACAAGTTCCCTATTAGAGGAACCCCTATGGCCTAAAGGGTCAGTGAGGCTCTAAATAGAAAAGACAGTTTTATTTCACTCATTTTTATACAAATCATTATGTGCTCTCCAGGTGCTATAAATACATACAAAAAAAACCACTGGTTCCACTTCAACTCTGGCAGACAGACTAGTATCAGGCCGTTACCAGTACAACAAAATTACAAAACTATTCTGAGCCTGATACAAGATCCAACAGCACTTGTGTGCAACACTTCCACTCACTTAAGTATGTTTTATATCAAGATATATGTCTATGGGGATACTGGTAATGTAAATGTCTGTATAATATAGTACTATTAGAGCACACTTGTGTAAACATGAGGCGTCTTCCTTGACTGGAAAGTAATGCTAGTGAGCTATTGCTTTTCTACTCTCTTGTACTCTTGTTTGAGTAACCAGTGAGTATTGTCCTTCTGTAGTTTTGGGTTTCCCTTGTCTGTATTTGTTATCATAATTTCTTTAAGCTCCTTCAGATAATAAGCTATCACTGTGGTCATCAAAGGGCAGTTAAAGAAATAAAAAAATTCTCATACAGTGTCCACGGTTCTTTGTCTCAACGTATTTTTTTTAACTCCCCTACTACTGAAACAGTATACTTGCCATAGTTGACCAAAAGTTTGATTAATCTGAGTGAGAACCAGAAGGTTTTTGCAATTATTTAGAAGTGGGGCATTTAGACCAACTGTTACACGTTTTAACTCTTCATCTCTCATTATAGTTGACATTTTTTATATCATGCCTATCACCATGGCATCAAAGTACTTCAGGAATTTAGAGTTGAATTATGTTTATTACTGGTACCCTACTGGTTTCAAATGAAGCAAATTTACACCAATTCCTAATTTTACGCTGACATTGTGGTAAGCTCAAAAGTGAGATGCTTTGTCCTGTATTGCATCATGCTTAACAAGTGGAAGAGTTTCACAGGACTTGGCATATTTTGCTTGGTGCACTTCTGTGTCTGCATATATTCAGACTAATTCTCTCAGTACATAACAGATCTTAACATCACAAATATGAGAATTAATAAAAAATATCTTGGCAGGTGTTATGAACGTATCCCTCTTGCCTTCTTTAAGAAAATTGCCTAACCTGCAACATTTTCTCTCTCATTTCACAAATCTGACACTGATGGATACTTCCAAGGAGAGGGAGCACAGCATTTTAATGTTTTCCAAACCTGTATGCAGCGTTGGAATTAAACTGTCATTGTTAAGAAAGCTTCCTCCATAAGCCAACATTGCAGTGTATGCAGCATTAAACTAGCAGAAACAGAAAGGCAGATAAACAACAAAAATGTACAGCGAATTGAAATAGAAGAGGAATATTTAAAGAGCTCCTCTCACCCATTTTCCCTGTCTAATTATAGCTTCCGTTTAAAAATGGCTTTGAAAGAAACTGGCTGTGCTTGGACATTTCTCCTTGCAATACTGCCCAGGATCCTGGGATCTTTAATGCAATATGTTCCGTCACTACTACAAAAATTTACACATGTGCAGCCAGACTTCTAATATTTATAGATGCTGCTTCTGCAAACAGTACTCTATGGGGTTGTAA
>NW_009926676.1:0-25355 GCF_000696875.1 Nestor notabilis
TATATATATATTTTAATATATATCTAAAAGTGGTTAATAAAGTGACTATAAAAAATTGGTTGTGAAAATCATAAACTTCCTCTTTCCACTTTTTTTTGTGTGGAAGTTTCTATTTTAATTAAAAATAAGCTTTAAAAGGTTTTAAATATAAACCATTTAGCTTCCATTTTGTTCCTGAAAGTGGTTTTTTTTATTATTTTTTTCAATAACTGGATTTTTGTTTGTCTTTGCTTTTTCTATTTTGGAGCCTAAGAGAATGGGGAATCACTGAATTTCTTGTAAGTCTGCTTATTGTTATGCAAAACAACGTGCACAAAGGTCATACCTTGAGAGCTAGTTAAAACCCCATTCCCTACAGTAACTGTGATTTAAATGGAAAACATTTTTGAAACACAGTTTTCTCATTCATTAATGGGCAAATGTAGTAGAACTTCGTGCATTAGGAATTCAAAAGATGAGTGTGTGTCACAAGCCTTGCAGAACCAAGCTATTTATTCCAGTTTGTGTTGCATTTAGTGGTGCCATTTCTCTCCTCATAAGGTGTAAACTCAGTAATCACCATTGGGACCACGCAGTAGATGTGACAAGGGAGCTGGTTCAGACTATATGAGTAATGTGTGTGTGGATCAAAACAGAAAAGGTGAATGAGAGAAGAATGATTGATAGAAGACCTGGGATGTTTTATAATTAGAATACTTTATAATACTTAATGCAACACCATCAATTATATAGGTCCTGATGATCATCCTCTTCATCCTTATTTAGTCATTAATGAGCCTTACACTTAGTTTCAATTATGGGCATATACAACTGCTTTGTAACAACTCCCCCCTAGAAATGCAGAAGCATTAAAAACAGAGTAAGAAGCATTTAAAATAAAGAGCAATTATACTGCATTGCCTCTCCCAGAGTCAACATATATTTTCTTTGGCCTTAATAAGTCTCCTCTGAATGATTTTCAATCAAGAGGGAGAAGGGGAAGACTGATGATGTAGCCAGGGGATCAGTGATCGATAGCGCAGAGATTAATCCAATGGCACTTGGGAGCCCCTGAGCATGTCTGTCTTGATCCCCTCTTATCCACACTGAGATAGCCATCAGAGTGCCATGGGGACATCCTTCCCAGCACACCTTGCTTTTTTCCTGTAGGACAGTCCCTTGTCTGCTGTCTGGACACAGCCGAGTTGGACACCAGCAGGCTAGGACCATGCAAATAGCCAAACTGCGCACCCACCCTGTGCCGCTCCTGCCTTGTAGAGAAGAAAAACAGGACTGACAAAGCAATCGTAGCAGGTTTTTTGAGTGGCAGAACCCTGCTCACACTGATTTTTTCCTTTGGTGCTGTATTCTTTCCTGAGGAAGCAGATAGAGACTGAAACACAACCCTTCAGTGCAAGATTGTACTTGCATTTGACATGGCATGGTGTAATGGGACCATGATCACAGCGGTCAAGAAATTTCATCCTCTGAGTCTCAGCTCTAGACTCAGAAAAGAAGACAGAGCTTCCTACTGCACAGTGCTGCTGCAAAAGAAGAAATAATTAAAGATTGCTTTTCTTTTGGTACAACTACATCAAAATGCTGGTGAAAAGAAACAATAATGAAAGACCTTTATCAGTTTCTGAAGATTTAGAGAAGAAAAAAAAGAAAAAGCAGCAATTGACCAGCTGAATAACTGATAATTACAATCTTGTGTGCATTTTTCTGTCCAAATTTAAAATGATGATTGCTTTGGACAAGCAGTTTCTAGACAGGGAGTGAAAGACACCATTTTTGAATTCAATGGTTTGCAGGCAGCCAGCAAAAAGATTTTATTTCAACAGAAAGATAAGCTCCATTTTGGGTTATTTGTTTTGTGGTGTGTCATGTCTCCTGTCCCAACAGTTGCCTTGAAGGAATGGCAAACAAAAAATCTTAACTACATATAGAAACTTCATTCAAGTGAATGATAGCTTGTCTGCCAAACTTAGCCTAATTAACTTATCCATGTGGTGCATGAAGCTTATGAATACTGGGGCACATACAAAAAACTACTGACTGAAGTTACCTGATGTTAAGGGAGGAAATCACCTAACTCCCTGACAGTGCTGGTAACTACACTCATCTTCAGTTTGCTGTGTTACCTTCAGGAAGGAAGCATATTGCCCATGGACATACCTATGCATCCTGAGCCATATTCTGATGTCTAATAGACTTATATTGTCTTAAGGAGAAATAAGCTGTTATCTATCTGTGAGATTCCTGAAATGCAGATTTCTTTTACGGAGTTTTGCATAAATGACTCCACTGGTTGATAGAGTTGGACAGCCTCCAGCCTGTATTGATGCTCAGCTGATGTGTGGTAGCTCTTTGTGCAGCAGAGCTTGATTGTGTGTCTGCTTTCATCAATTGCCACACTTTTCTTCATTCAGGCTGAACACTGCACTGCCACAGATTTGGATTTCTTTGATATTGTTAAATGAGCACATTCTGAATGGTTAAAAAAATTGCTTCAGTTGTGGATCTTCTGTGTTCTCCATTTAAGATGTTCCATACCTGTCCATACAGAAACAGAATAAAGTGCATCCTACAAGAGATTAAATAGGGCCATTACTATGCAGAGGTAAATTGCACTGAGATAGAGAGTCTCTGATTATCCTTTTCTATTGGAAACTTAATGCTGCTTAGAGAAAAAAACAGCAAAGGGCTATGATAACAGCTGACAAGAAAATGCATTCAGAGGAAATAACATGAAAGAGTGCGAAGAAATATTTAAGGTGACTAAACCAGGAGTAATGGTCTAAAGCCACAGGAAGAGAAAGAAATTAAAAGCAAGCATTAGAAAGAATGTTCTAACATCTATGTCAATTAGGGAGAACATTAAGTGAAGTCAATGAAGCAGTGATGCAGAAACTGGTAAAGGAAGAGAAGGTGGATCTACAGAGGCCTATGTAGTACCTATATATATATACATTGGAAAAGGGATCAGCAAGCCCCTGCTTTCCCCCTCCAGCTAATCTTTCAGCTCAAATAAGTATATTTCCTCATCACCAACCTTAAATAACATTGAGATTGAGAGGAAAATAGATATGGCAGAATCTATATCTCCTTTATCTTCACCTGAGGACATTACTTGGATACAAACTTCTTATGTATCTTCAGGGTTTTGGGATGATTGAGGAGACTGGCAGAAAAGTCTGTACAAGGGATGTCACCTACAGGGATAGCTGTAGGGCAGAGAATGACAGCCAGCCCTTCCTGCCTCCATCCATCCCACTTACCCTTGCAGCAATGCTCCTCCAGAGAAGCAGGTTTCAGCCTTGTCCTGGGCAGATGAGGACAGGATTTAAGGTCAGCCTCAAAGGAAACTGCAGGTAATTCAGTCATCAGCAACTCAGAGATAAGCAGAGATCTGGAAATGCAGGGAGGGTTCAGGGAGTGCTCTGGATTTAAGCTTGTTTCTGATGCCCTAAGGGAACAATAACTTCTATTATATGGTTCTCCAGCAAAGGGGTATTCGTTGAGGGGGAATAGACAATACCTTACCAAAGAATACAAAAAAATGCAAAACCATCATGATTTTGATCAGCTTGTATTCTCACTTTCCAAAATGCCGGATAGATTTCTGCTGTTGTCTGGCAGATGTTTTTAGAGAGAAGTAATTAAAAACCTGAAAAATTGCAGTCCCCAAATTTACAAAGAGTAACACATTAAAGATATTTCTGCTCCTTGGGAATTCAGGCTAGCAGAGACAACCAGAACATTCCCTCAACTCTACAGCCTATTTTAGGGGATTTTTAAATAATAAGATAAATATCATAAACCACCTTTAATCTATAGTTATTCCTAAAAACTTTCCCCCACAAATGGAAGGTTTCCCTTAAATAAAGGAGATACCCTGTGGGAGGACAACTGTGTGCAAATTCATTTTCCAATTTCTCCATCTATAATTCTCATTTCAAGTTTTTCAATATCTCTAAGTCATTTATTATTACCAACAAAGCCAGCAATGAGAAAAAGGCAGGGGGAAGTGTTTCTTTTCTTTAAATAGTTGCTGTAGTTTGTGTAATTATTGTGCTTGGGAAGAGAGATGAAGCGCTACTGAATTTTCCAAGCTATTTCTTTTGAAGAGTGAAATACTTCTGCCTTCCTCTTAAGAAGCCTCCAGAGGAAGGTAGTAATAAACATTGTTAAAATGAAATAGGAAATGAAAATAAGAGTATATAAATGTGAAAATGAAGCTGAGTTTTGAGAATCCAGATTTTACAAGATATTTGCACAAACAAGCTGCTTCAAGGACCGCAGCGTCTCAGCTGACCCAGTTTTCCCTAGCTTCCAATCCCACTTCTTTAGAAAATATGCACAGCAAACACAACCAAAGCCTCAGCTTTGCTGGAAGGACTTTTGCTGTTGAGGAACAAGAGAGACGCTATTGAAAATCTCTATTGCTTTTTCTTCCCTATTGAAATTACAAGTAGTTGACTACAGTAATAAGATCAAGCCTCCTGTTTAATTCATAGCTTGATTAAGATGTAGATGAGTCTGTAGCAACTTGTCCTTGTTCTGTCGATCACAATATGTAAAACCTTATTCTAGACTAAAGTTTTGGATTGCTCATGATATTTTCAGCTAGTGTGTATTAGTGATGTGGACATCCTATTTAAGCTAATCAGTATGATAAAAACATGGCAGTTATAGATCAGTCATCTAGTTGTGCTGCTATGTGTTGGAATATTGACTTTTATGGCACTTTTTTCCCTGCACTGATAATGCCAAGTACGGGTGACACTTGCCCTCATTCTGCTGAATTTCTCTGTCCATGGAAGTGACACATCTTGGAAAAACTGGCCAGCACAGAGCAGCCTGAATAGCAGTATGGCAGCTGCTGCACATCCAAGGACCAGCTCAAA
The DNA here is from genome assembly GCF_000696875.1 of Nestor notabilis. Classification (NCBI taxonomy): domain Eukaryota; kingdom Metazoa; phylum Chordata; class Aves; order Psittaciformes; family Psittacidae; genus Nestor; species Nestor notabilis. The sequence goes on from NW_009926676.1 coordinate 4,890, forward strand.
AGAAGCAGGAGGTCAGCCTCCTTCCATGCTGTCTCAGGGCTTCACAAGTGTGGTGGAACAAAAGTGCTGGTGCACTGATTTCAAATATATATCATAGATCCTCTGTATTTAAGCAGGCAAATGAACAAAAATCAATTGGATACTTCTCTGACATAGGCTGTTTTCAAGCTAGATTGAAATTTGTTCCTTCTACTGGGACAAGGTTTGGGCATGCAGGTTAAAAAGTTCAAAAGTGAACTAAGCATCTAACCTCCCAGATGCTTGCTGTGGGAATTAATGGATTTTATGTCCCTTAAAGGAGCCTGGATCTCCCTCCACCCTCATAACTGAGGAAGTTCAGCCATTTCATGCCCTAACTGTAAAATCACCATAATTTACAGAACTGATAGGGGGTTATCTTTGTGCATTGTGATGCAAACCATATAGCAGCCCAGAAGCTGTCGCAGGGACACCTGACGCACAGGATGGAAGAGGGATCCTGTGAGCAGCCTTGAAGGTGGCAGGAAGATTACTGTAACCTTTCCATACCAAGCCCCACAGCTTAATCCATCATTTACTTGCATGGTCACCACAGAAAGGTCCAAGAACAAAAACAAGAAACCACATCAGTCAGAGGTGTAGAAGAAGCCCTGCAGCCTAAGCCTCTTTTAGTTATCCTGGCAAAACCCTGGGTGCACATTGACAGACACTTGCTTTTGCTGGCCCATGCTGTTTCCAGCCATGGTATGAGGGTACTGATGAAAAAGGTTTGGCTGAATTACACAGCTTCTACTGGAAAGGGCTCTACCAAGGTTGTGCCATGCTGGGAAGATGCCCTTTAGAGCCTGAATTCAGTGTGAAAAGAGAAATTGAAAGTGATTTCAAAGCTTGTCCCCAAACATGTCCCTGACAATCAGTCAAATAATAGGACAGAGAAAGATGGTTTTTGACATTTTCTGTCCTCAGTAGAAGAAAATAGATTGACTTCTTTCCTCACCTTCCTGGCCTAGCAAAGTTTAATGTTTAACCCTCCAGCAGACACCCTCCTCTGCGTCTAGCTGAGCAGATTGAAAGTTGTGTTCATTTAGCTCAGGTAATGAAAGGCATTGCAGAATTCCTCATTAATCTCTTTAACCATAGTTTGGGTTTGTCTCAGACAGCTACTGGAGGTGGCCAGGGCTGATAACGTCTGTGCAATGAGAGTGCTCACATGCAGCAGGTAGGTGATAACGGCGTTTTCCTGTGCCACAGATTGCTCTGCAAGAGGGTGTTTCTTTCTTCAGCTTCCATGACACGTAAACTCATTGTCCAGGTTTCAATCAATTCAAGCTTGAACTGCATACACTAGCACCTAACGTGCATAATTGTGTGCAGATGAAACTAGCTGCCTTAAGTTTTCCAGCCTCAAACCCCAAGGATGCAATTTTTCCATCAGAACAACAAAATGAGAGCACTCGCCTCAAACATATTTTAAAGGAGATTGCATGCATTATTGATATTGCTGGTTATGTTTCATCCGAATATCAAAATCCCCAAATACATAATGTGTCAAACTTAAAGAATTATGAGAAAATAACCTCCTCCTGCATCTTCCCTGATTCTGGTCTAGAAGTGCCAGTCAGACCTCCGAGGCACTGCAATGTGAGGCCAACTTCACTGATTCCTTCACTTACATCTGTGCTTAGGTCTAGCGATGGAGCTTTCAGAGTTAGTACAAGAGCTCTTTGGGTTTTAATTTTTCCTGTTTCTTTGGGGTTTTTTGTTGATAGATCATTGAAATTGCATGTGCATATGGGAAAGAATAATTTGGGTAAATTTTTCGAGTACTGAGACATGTTAAGAAGTCTTGCTTCAACATTTCCTAATGAAAATACAACCTGAATAATTTTCTTCAAGCTTTGCATAACTTCTGATGCAGAAGTAGATAATTTCTACTTTATTGAATTGTGGATAACAGAACAAGGGTAAGGGTAACCAACCCAGGAACCAGGCAGTAGGGTGTGTGGATGCACAGGTGGCTGTACATTGCCTCTGTGTGTGCCATGAGAGAGGAAGAAGGTGGAGATATTTACCTACAGGAGTCATGAAATGCCTGGAAGGAAGAAATTCCATGGTTAAAGCCTTTCTGCACCCAACCAGACATCAGCCCCTCGTCTACTGCAGGTAGGACTAGCAGAGTGTAGCCCTGCAGAAAAAAACCCCACAAGGCTTCATTTCAGCACTAAGCAAGAATGTGCTAAGGATGAGTGCCATGAGAGTGATGAGACACTTTGAAGCACTGCCAGCTATTGTCAGTAGTTTTTTGACAGATTTCCTAAGGAGGTTTGTAGGCTTCTTTTAGGAGAAACAAGAGTTACGGTGCCCTGTTCTTGAGGCTGTAAGATATGAGTATTTGAACAAGACTCTAACAATCTGCACTATTTTACAAAGATATATATTGATTTTGACAACAGTTTGAGAAAAAGCTTTCTTGATATCCACTCAGTTCCAGAAAGAAAGCAAGAAAGGGAGAAAGAAAGACACATGATAAAAAAAGATAAAATAAATTTAAAATCTGATCTTTCCGATTGAGTGTTTGGCACAATAAGTTAATAAGTTTTGTTTCATTTTACAGAAAGATAGAAAACAAGTTTTCAATTCATTCATGATTTAAGGGGTTTAGATATAAACAGCCCTACTTCTTTCATTATCCATTCCCTCAAACTGTTAGAAACAGTTTATTGGCTTGAGAACATTTTTCTCTTGAAGTGGGGTTTGACAAGAAACCCATTTATTATTTACCTACAGAAATGTGTAGGGGAAATGATTTGGTTTGGTTTGGTTTTTCCTACGAAATTTCATGCAGGAATCATGAGTTACAGCCCCAAGAAATTTTTTAAGAATGTCCTATTTGAAAAACTGATTTCTTCTGTGTTTCAGTGATGTTAAGTCCACGATAGCTTCATTTTGCATTAACTTCTAACAAAACTGACTTGAAAAAAGCAGTGATTGTTTACTGGTTTTGTGGATAAGGCACCTGCTGAGTGCTGTGAAGTCACACTGCTGACCTGTGAGCAGCAGCTAGACTTGCTTCCAGCCCCGCCATCCTTTTGTGTAAATAACAGAGATCTCTGTGTTGGTGCAGTGCCACAGGGCTGTGTCGTGTGCTGCAAAGCCCAGTTTTACTGTCTTTGAAACCTCATGGCAATGGCAAAACCCAAGTGTCAGTATGAAAACTTTGAGTACAACCAAAATGTGTTCAAGTGGTTGAGGAACTTGGCAAGTTCTCCAAGGCAAGGGAAGAAAAAGAAGGGAATAGTTCTCTTTTGACAGGTTTTCCACTGGACTGTTTCTCTTTGTACCTTTTTGGAAGGAAAATAAATGTCCTTTGGCCTCATTGTTTCTTATGTACTCAGTCATATGGTAACAGTTAGATCCCGGGTATAACTGACTAGAGTTTTCAGCAACGTTCATATACAGAGGAAAATATATTCTCACACAACACATGCTGAATTTTAATTTCATGATAGCTCTATCACTGTGTGATGGATACCATTCAGTTCTGAGGGGAAATTTCAAGTCAGGAAAACAAACAAATACAGAAAAACAAAAATCCAAGAGAAAAAGAGAGACTTTCAGCATATACTCCTACATTGTCCAGAAATAGGAAAGAAGAAAACAGTTCTCAATCCTGTTGTTAAAATCCCCATCTATTTTTCTGCTATTATTGTTGAGCAAGGTTGTAAACCTAACAGAGAAGGCAGTTTAGAAGGAAGCTAACAAGCTTAAAACGTTATTACAGAGAGTTTGCACAGTCAGATGGAGGATTCAGAGCCAACATGCCAATATGTGAGACCCCAATTTGTCTCCTTTTCCATTTTGTTTTTTAGGATAACTACATCAGTTTGGATGCCTCAGTTCCCCAGGCTGCACACAGCATGTGTCTCTTGGAAAGCCAAGAATAAAACTGGAATTCTTTATGTTCAGGTCCCTACTGTGTACTAACAAGCAGCCCTGTAACATGTTGAGAAGGTGTGTGCATGCCAAGCTCTTTTCCCCAGCTGGATATAAAAATAGGAAATGAGCACCAAGACAAACACATAACAAAGACATTATCAACAGTGTCATATAATGGGGGGATTCATGATACTTGCATGAATCTCTGCTGGTATGAAGGCACTGTGGAAGCTCTTGCTCTAGGAAGTAAGCTGGTACCTTGACTGCAAGGTGTTGGAAATGGGTTGAAGGTGTTATGGAGAGACTGAACTTCTCATCTATTATGCTCCTAGCATCAAGAAGAGGTAGAGTCTTTTCCCTCATTTCTTATTTCCATCCTTTTAAAGCAAGGGACAGTTGGCACATATTTTACATGATTTGCAGCCACTAATAATAAATTTTGTTTGCTACTTTTATACCCTTGCATCATCATCAGATCTGCCCATGTTTGTCAGAATGCTCCCAGGAGGAAGATTTAAATTCTGCCATTGATTTTTGTTGGGTTGTTTTTGGTTTTGTGTTTGGTTGGTTTTTAATTTTCTGATACTGCTGTATGAATATTTCAAAAGTATTTTCTGCTCTTTGAGACTTTAAAAGATTTTACGTTACTCAGATATATTTTTCAGAGAGTTTTCATCAACATTTGTACTGTTTGTTCCAAATGTTCTTAGTGACTGTTCTTTCTGACATTTGCTTGGATTGATGCACAGGGCACTAGACTCATCTTTGGTCCCTGATGGAAACAATGTGAACCTTCCAGTTCTGTCTGCCACAAATGCTCATGATTCTGTATTTGAATTTGATTTGCTTTGAATATTCTACAGATAATCTCTCTGCAGCAAACTTGCTTCTTCTAGCCTTGAATAAAATACAGAACAGAAGGATTTCCAATATGGAAAGAACATCCATTTAAGAGGTCAAGATATATTCAGCATGGTTACTTTGTTATTTCATTTAGCTTTGGGGACTAAAGGGAAGTTTTAGTGTATAGCTGTGGGAAAAACCTGGTTTGAAGCCACCCATTTTGAAATGAAACCATACTATTTTTTTTTTCTCTAAAGCATTTTTTAGTTAACCCATAATCTGTGAATAGCAGAATTCCTCCAACAGTCCTACACAATCTTTTTCACAATGTATAGAGAAAGAGATGTTTAGAATAGATTCAGTCCTGAAAAGAAAGCCACAGGTTATTTTCATTGAACAGCTTTTATCACAGATATTGTGAACGTTATAGAAATATCTGACCCTTAATTCTCCTTAGAGAAGGAAATATCATCTCCTTGGGACATCATTGTCATCTCACATCTCTGTAAAGAAAAAGATAAAAAACATCAGAAAAAACTGTGTTTCTACTGGAGCAGAAATTTTCCTGCTGAGCCGTTTCCTACCATTCAAGAAGCTGAAAGCACCCTCCACAACTCTGATGTCCCTGTGACCTTGGTGAACTATGAAGACTTGGATGTCAGGCTTTCAGCTGTGGAATGTAAAACTAAGCCATTCGACAAACCACATCAGTCACTGCCTCTGAAGAGTGGCTCAAGAATCAGGACTTACCCTTTCCCTATTGAATGATTTATCAGAGTGGTAGAAAATATTGAGCTACTGCCTAAGAAATGCCAGAGGACACTGGACCCAGGAGAGAAACATGCATTATTCATGACACTGATCAACAACATTCATAGGGAACAGTTACTACTTTTCTTACTTTTTTAGTAGACTTACATTTTGTAAAAGGAAATTGCACAGTCACTCATCTTTATTCATAAATCCTAGGGCAGACAGATTCTCAAACCCATCAGAAAAAATATATGTGCAAAGGTATGTTATGTCTGCATTAGTTTCCAAGACCCTGTGTATCCAGAACTATGGGGAATAACTGGGAGTTGGAAAACACAGGAGGAATCTGTCAGTTCACAAAGCCACTTTGGACCTGTGGTGTGTGTCTGCCGCCATGAATCACGAGTAGACTTTCTGCTTTCAGCTGTCAGGTTTGCAATACAAAATCCAAATCCACAACAGTGTCAATTAAAACATAAATAAAGCTCTAAATGAACTAAATTAAATGATGGGGTGGTTATTCACTGCCATATATTAGTGCCATGGTCATCAGATGTCATTTCTTTTGTTTGACAGGGTGAAGACATATACCAGGTTAAGGTTACAGGTTATAGCAGGTTAGTTCTGAAGTTCTACTATTATTAATTTCTCTCTGTCACTCTCTGCAAAGGGTGAGGTGGTTGCCCTGCTCCTGCTTATTATGGGAAGTTTTCATGCATATTGACTTTGCTCATTAGTTCAGCTGAAATACCTTCCCCAGCTGCAACGGAAGACCACAGACACACACATACACAGAGTTACTGTGTGTCAGTTGATATAAACGTGATCATTTTACTATGTGGGAGCAAATAATATGTTTAAACACAGGAATATATATAGCTCCAATGCAGAGATTCTGGGATACCTTACTTGACTAGAAGAAAGATTTGTCTCTCCTGTAGGTCCTGTGACATGTTACCTCCTCTTGCACTGATGCTTTCAGCAGCTGAAGGTGTCTGAGAAAGTACTAGACTTCTAGATGTAGCTACCTGAACTGCTGCTTTTTCTCTGTTTTTGCATCAGTTCCTTGTTTATAGTGGGAATAACAGCTGTGCCTCAAGGCCACGAAGTACTGAAATACCAGATTACTGAAGAAAACGCAGGTGCCTTAGATTATGTCATATGCAGCTCTTAGAAAATCATCCCTGTACTTAGAAAAAAATTCTCAACAATACTTCAGGAAAAAAAGTACTAATGTTACAGCTTCAATAATTCATCAAAATCCAGTTTAAATAAATAATAAACTAAATTACTAAACATCTAATCACCCAGCTCCTGATTCCTGTGACTCAGTGTTTATTAGCTTCTCAGTAAATTAATTTGTGTGACTTACCCAGCTAAATACTTGAGACTAAAAAGGTTAATTGAAGGTTGGAGTAGGATACATTATTGAGTAGTTGACATATTGCCTTGATGTTATGAATAATCTGGAAGTAGTTCAATAGAGTTGCAGCCACTTTTCCCAAGTCTGAACTTGACCTGCAGTCTTTCTTCTGGAAGCATTGTCACTTCTTTATGTCTAACAGGGCTTTGGGTAATATTTTATTTTTTCCTTCCTTCTTAAGTATATGAATTATTAATAACATGGAGAATACATTCAGGGAAAGAAAAAGACAGAGCATATCACAGCTTCCCAAACTTATGAGATTGTGAAAAAAAGGGAGAATAAAGAAAAAGTTAAACATCCATACCTGAGGTTTCTCGTTTGCATGCCAACAAAAGATAGTGAAGGAACTACAAAGAAGCTTTGAAATGAGAGGATTATTAGAACAAGAAGAATTTTGAATTAATCAGGACAAGCTTGTATAAGCAGATCCAAGATGCCAGAGGGTTTGGAAACTCTTTATCTGTAAATCACTTCCTATCACAGGCACTCTTCATGAAAGGAGGATGGGGAGGTGAGCTTAGGGGGCAGATGAGGAGGAGGTAGTCCCATCTCCAACATGCTCTGAATTAAGCAGGTGCCAGGCAGTAGCTGATTGTGTGGAAATAGGACTGTATATCAAAATAAAGGTTTTACAACTACTGTGATAATGATCCTCAACAGTTTTTATTTGTCAGAGATCCAAGACAGGTAATGCAAATCACACTGAATACCTATCCCTCCATTTTGTGCTATTTCTCCTCACCCAGTCTCATCTCCTTCCATTTTTATGATAAACAGGACTTGAACTCTGCGGAGCCTCACAATTCAGCATCTTGTTGATGACTCATTAAGATTTTATCATTCCAGTGACATGTTATTGAACCCACTTTCCTTAGGGGGCTGGTGTGGTGATTACAGGAGTAACCAGTGACTGCTTAATTGCCCACTTCATTATATTCATATTAATAATAAATACCAGGAGGTAGACAGCTATAATTACATTGCTAGTTTAGGAAGACATGAGCCCATAAAAGTTGGCAACATTGAAATACAAATTCAGTCGTAAATATCATATGAATAGATGCAACTTAGAAGGTGCAGTGAAGGATAAGAGCATAAACATTGTTATTTTAAAAAGAGTTATTGTCTCAGCAATTTTGATGTTGTTTAATTAAGCAGAAGAAAAATACTTTCTTGAGTGTGAGCAGATTAGAAGAAATAAGGCAATATGGTACTCTCACATCTGGTTTGAAAGCATTTTTCGTTAGGGAAAGGGGTCCCAAGGAACCCTCCATTGCAGCCTTGTTGAAATGGTCTTTGGACCAATGTCCACAATGTCTATGACTCTGGGGTCAGACTCTTCCAACCTTGAATAGCTGGTACTTTGCAGAGCAAGGACTTTCAACACTGTGTAAGTCTCACAACATAGCAGTTCCTCATACATACCAGCAGAGCTGAGCAGACAGCCCCTTCTAACTCTAACGAACCACAGCGAGCACACTGAAGGTTTGATGCAATATGATCTATCACAAAGTGGCAAAATTGATGAGCTGGATGTGTGCTCAGACACAGACAGGAGAGTATTTTTTTTTTCTGGTTTACTATATATGCCTATTTGAAGATTAGGTGAACTGCCATCCAGAGGCACTTTCTTGTAACAGAAGCATAGCGAAGCTATCTATATTTTGACACCTAAGTTAAAGCAGATGTTGAGTGAGGGCTTGTGAAGGAGCATACTGGACCAGAGAGTCATGAATAGGGATAGTATTTCTCCCAGAGTGAAACAATGCTTTCACAGCTGAAGGTTTCTGAAAACTACAAGTTTCCAATAAAACTTTATTTTTCTGAAATCCAGAAAAACTTTCCATTCCTCATCATGTTTAAGATGAGTCTTGGCTTTATTTTATTTTGAACATATCCAGATTTTGTTGCAGAGATTTATATTCACAAAACTGAAAATGTTTTCTACACAGGGCAGCTAAAGTAGTTGTCAAAAAGTTGTAAAATGAAAGGAGGAGCTGCATCCAGAATAGGACTGAGAAAAATGTAGCCTAAGTTCAGAAGGTGGATACTCAGGCAGCTCATTATTCAATTTAATTCATTACCTAAAGCTGCACATATTTATCTATCATGTTAAGTCAGACAGCTCGAATAAGCAGAAGCTGGAAATGTTAGTTCAAGCTTCTTCAGGTAAGGGATTAAGTGCTCCCAACTGCTAGCTATTTTGTAAATCAGGAGGTTCATAGTGGTACCAAGCCTTGTAAACAATTAGATGTGGTTTGAGCAATCTGGGAGTGTGGCCTGTAAGGAAAATAAGTGGAGTATATCCTAACAGGGCTCAAGCTAAAAATCACTGTCAATAACAGAGTGATCATTTGTCTCAAGCGTCTCTGGGATTTCACTGTTGGATGTTTAGGTGCTAGACTAGTTTGACATCTACGGGACTGAAGAAAGGGGCTGGCAAAGCCAGCAGTCCCTAAATACTTGGGACTCTTGAGGCATCTTAGTAGTTCTACTCTCCTTGCCAAGCTATCTCTCCAAGTCTGTGCATCCAGGAGGAATCTGTTCACAGCTTCTGGCTTCTTACTTTATAGGGAATTCATCATTACTTGCCAGGGTCATATTTCTTCTAGGGAAGAAACTTTCTATTACGCTATTGAGCTTCAGTAATTTCCTTTAAAATGTTAGAACTTCAGGAGAAGGAGAGATGTGAGGAAGTAGATCCAGCTGAATTAAAGACAATAGCTGGAAAAAATAGACTCAATGATTGGCAGAAAAAAGTCATGTATGTCTTGGACTCCTCAGAAGATTGTGAATTAAAACTGAAAACCACTGAAGTGTTGGGGAAAAAAAGACTGGGAGATAAAGGAATGTTCCTATTGTTGGGCAGCCTTTAGGTAGACAAAAGCACATGGGGATGGTTTTAAGCAATCTCATTTATTTGTGCAAATGTGCACAAATGCATACATGCAGAAAAGAACTGCCAGCTTATTGTCCACCAAAAAAGGTATAGGGAAGCACAGGAAAACTGAGACACAAGGCTCCATTCTTATTGCAATGGAACTGCTGAAAGGCCTGGCACCAGAATATATATTAAGTAGACCAAGAAAAGAAACACAGCTATAATCCAGCCATTTAAAATTTACAATGCATTTATAATAATAGATTCAAACTATACTAATATGCATTTTGACTGACTAAACATTCTCATCTCACTTCCATTGCTCCCTCAGGCTCCACATGCTTAGTTAGGCAAATAGTTGGCCTTTACCAGATGACATTACATTGAATTCACTATCTGAGTTACAATTAGATAAAGCACTCAGTTTTGATCCTCTATTCTTCTGAGTTACTGGAAAGAAGAGATAAACCCCCTGCAGTCTTGGCTCCTGAGGCTTCCCACACAATAGCATAGTGCTTCACCACAGTGAAATATGCATAATTGGTTAGACTCTTCTCTAAAGATACAATTAGTACCTTGAATCCTGAGCTCTTTTATTGCAAACAGCAATAGATATTCCAAAACCTTGCCTCACTGTTTTACCCTGGTTTCGGCTATGCTTTGAACCGAAAGAAGTGTGAGAAATACCTTCTTATAAGCAGGCAAAGCAGAGAGGTAACATCAGCCTGTACAAGAATAAAATCCAGGGAATTTTGTAGTGTTCATCTGAATTGTCTACTGAAGAGACACTGGGCAGAGACATGAAAAAAAGACATACTTCAGAAATTGGTATTTTGAATAGACAGAATAAAAGTAATCCTAAACTCAGCAAAGGTTGTCTTACCCACACACTCATCAGTCTTTCTGGTAGCTTCTACCTCTTTTTGGTGCATACTTATTACAGCTTCTAGTTCAACCATTGTCAGAACAAGGGATTATCTTTCCATTATCTGGTTTTGCTCTACCTGCCACAGAGAAGCCCAAAATAGGAACAATGATGGCATAGTTAAGAAATGCTACTAAAGATCTCTAACCTAAATTATAGTTTTTACTGTTAGTTTTTGCTCTGAGAAGATTAACTAAGGCATGTAAGAACTTTGCTACACTATTCAGCTCCTAAAGAAGATAATTTTGTGGGATGCTATTTCATATTAAAGCTTCAAGCACACAACTACAGGAAAGTCTCAGTTCAAGCAGTCTTGTGCTGCTTCCCATCTAACTGTACTCAGGTTGGTACATCTGTTTGTATCTTATAGGCTTGAATTACCTTTATAATCCCTAAAAACTCCATAAGCAGACTGATCTTTGGTCAAAGCAGAATACAGAACTTTTTCAGTTCAGTGGGAGTCACTCGAGTGAAATCCCATACACAGGTTTAGCAGGTAGACCTCTTAGCACCACAGAACTGAGGATACGGTAGAAATGATGGAGGATTTGGTGTTCAGGTTTCAAGTTGTCATTACACAATTGCTTCATGCTTCAAATGTCTCTCCCCTTTTGCTTGCATAAGCTGTAATAATTGCCTTTAAAGCAGTGCAGAACCAGAAGAGCTTACTGAGTGGCAGTATCCTAAGTGTACGACGTTCCCTTGTTGTCAAATCCAGCTCTGCTCTTTCAGTGTATGCATTCATCCTTATTAAACAGGGCTTGCAATGCAGCTTAACAAGCAGTCATTTTTTTCCTGAAGTGTTGGCACTGTAGTAGGGAATAGAAATAAAGTCCACAGAAATCTTTTACTCCACATGTAGAATTAAACTACCTTCTGAGGGTCATGTATGTTACACTGAGCATTTCAAAGCATTAATGTTACAGGGTATTAAGTTATCTGCTCCGAATTAAGAAGTCCCAGGAAGACTGGTATCACCTCTCATTGGATTCCAAAGATGTTGGATACCTCTGAAGAACCAGACTCAAAGGGGCTCCCTTGTGAATTTCTTGTAAATAATATTGATTTTGAGTATTTTATGTTTTCAAAATCTTAAATTTTCCCGTGGTAGTGCAAACCTCAGCACTGCACTTTGGGCCTCCTGAGTCCTGGTTTTCTTAGTTGCGTTAGAAAACATCTGTAGAGTGACCAAAAGTGGAAAAACTCTTGGCAGAGAGTAAGGGAACAAAAATCCACCATGTATGTTCTGGCAGCATCAATTTGACACCATTGCTTCATTTAATAAGTCACTATTTCATTGAAAGTGCCACCATGTGTTTCCCAGGTAGCGTTCTGGATGTGAAATCTAATGAGCAAATATCACCACCTCTACCTGTCACCTTTAAAACCACAGCCCTTCCAGTACTTCATTAGCATCAGCTTAAGATATTGCATTGGGTTCCACTGTAGTTTTATGTGTGATATGACAGGTGATTAAGCTGATCAAATGGACAGTTTGAAAACAGTTTCACTCCTACTGCTTCCCTTGACTTATCACTGTGCTCGTAAAATCTTTGCCAGTTTTCTGCCAGTTTAGTAAATTCATAGAATGCATTAGACAAGTGTCACTTGTGGTGAAGAACTGGTAGAACAGATCTTTTGGTTGGTGAGTAGCCTTTTCTTAGCCTAATCTGTCACTAAATGTCACTCACAGAGGATAGTAATTCTGCTGAACAATGGCAACTGAGATAAAGACATCTTTTCCAGTTAATCTTTATTCTGTGACTGCTTTGTAGCCATAACCTATAGCCCCTCTTCCCTGACTTTTACTTTCTTCCCTTTTGTCTTTACAAATCTCTCATTCATTTTCTTTACCACTGAGAAAACACATGCATCTGCCTGCATTTCATTAATGAGAGAGGGATAGGACTTTATATCAGAGCTGGATCCTTTATTTACAAAACTTTACTTAAATACTCTAACAAACAAATTTCTGGATTTTGCTGACAAATAGTTAACTCAGTTTAACACCATCATACTTGTTGTGAGAGATGCTTTTAACTTGTCAAAATTGGTGGAAGCCTGTCACCTGATATCAGCAACTGCAGTTATCTGCTCCAAGTTTCCCTTGTAATATTTAATTTTTCCCGTGTAATATTTATTTTTTATCAGATATTTATATTTTTATCACCTAAAAACAACAAAGCCATTTGAAGCTGTCTCTGTTGTGTCCAAGTGGAGACTGAAGAATTCTATTAAGATGTAAGTTACTGATCAGTCATTGATATGTTGATAAAGAACTGGAGGTTCACAGAAACGAGTTTAAATACACTAATATAAAACTGAGAATCCATCAATTTTCCAGTGACTTTTCTAGACAATATGATATTTCCAGGCTCAGGGCAATGATGTATTTGAAAGGAGTTAAACCAGAATAAATCTCTGATGTGAATCTGCTACATCAAAACTTCCACAGCTTTTGATTTACTCTAGACTTTATCTTTTTTCAAGTCCCATTTTATTCAGATATATTATATCTGCATTGGAGATTGGCATTGGGCCAATACTAAACAACAGAAAAAGTAAATAAAAGATAAAACCCATACAAATTGATTAAATAAATTGTTAAAAAATTGCCCTGTTTTCTTTCAGTTGTGGAACTCAAAGGGTTTTGCAGTTATGAATTCCTTCCTGTTGGCTCTCCTGACCTTATATATGATAAATATCATGACCTTATCATGATAAATATTCTGAGTATGAGAACATGCTGGTGATGGCAGGTGGTGGAGAATGTACCATAGACTCAATTTCAAGGAAAATTGAGATATAGCAAAATTCTATGATCACTTCTAGGGTCATGCCAGATCAGGATATCTAAATTTATTCTGTCCCACAGTTAATGCCCTGGACAGACTTTCTCTAGGATTTTAGTAAAAAATTAGGGTGTTTGGTTACATTTTGTATGGTAGTTCAATTCATTACAAAGCAGATGGAGACTCCTTTCTTACAAGGAGTCACATGGAAGATATAACGGGTAATGGGCACAAGTTGCTCCTGGAGACCTTCCAGCTGGAAACAAGAGGAAAATTTTTCACCATGGGAACAATCAGCCACTGGAATAATCTCCCCAGGTAAGTGCTGGATTCCCCAACACTGGGCACTTTTAAGATTCATCTGGATAAGGTGCTGGGACATCTAGTCTAGGTCATGTTTTGCCAAGAAAGGTTGGACCCGATGATCCTTGAGGTCCTTTCCAACCTGATAGTCTATGATTTGCTGTGATTAATCGATTCAGATTACACAGTAAAGATTTGGAAAGGACACCCTCACTTCAAGATTATGACCTCCTCAGCCCTTCTTTCATGCGTGCTTTTAGTACCTACCTTTTAAAAACTGCAGCTATCTCACCTTCAGAACATAATCAGGAGCAAAACATGTAAAAGAACAAAACCATAGCACTGCTTTTATCTTCATGCATCTATTTAACATAGACCAAGTGTGAGACTGTTTTCAACTCTGGCCTGGATCTACCCACCAGTTCAGAGGGAATGAGTAGTCTAGAAAGTCATGAGGAATAAGAAATTGTGCAACAGTTTCAGAGAGGAACAGTGAGTTGGTATACTCATGTCTTCACTGTACTCTTTCCTGCAAGCATCATTGTGAACAATTACTGACCTCTGAACACCCAAGAGAGGAGCTACAGTTGCCAGGCTATATGAGCCTTCTTTGGGAAGAACAATAGCTCTTATGAAATGGTACATTTTCAAGGAAATAAGTCAGGATAAAAAACAGCACAGGATGACAGAACGGGCAAGGTTATTTGGTATTTTAAGTATGTTTTAACATACAATAATAAAGTTCTGCCTTGAAAAAGATGCAAACATAGTGATGTCCAGTTGCAACTGAAGTATCCTAATCTGGGGGGCAGGGAAATTCATCCGCATGGTTGAAGTGAAAGGGGCACCTCAGCATCATATCATCTTCATCCATCTTAAGCGTGTGTCTCTCTTGACCTACCTCTCCAAGTTCTATCAAATCAATGGGGGAGATGATAGGTATCTCCACAGGATGATTTGTCTAATGACAGGTGGCTATGAAAGGGTGGATAAATTGCCTTTCAAAGAGCATGTCTGTTTCATCCACTCCATGTAGTGAATGGAGATCTTCAGATTTAGTTTAGATGAAACAAATAAATTAACTCAGATAAATCCTACTCTACTGAATTGAAAGCAGAATCCAGCCCAGCTTCTTTTCTTTTTTTCAATACCTAGCATATAGTAGGACTAATCTGTTACTTCTATGTAATCAAAAGATTTTGAGACTGATTCAATGTTTCATCTTTGTTTTGGTTATTAATCAATCTCAAAGCTGCTTATTGCGGTTCATAGTCCAAAGCAAACAGAAGTGATACTTTAATTGATCTTTTAATGATGTGATATTTTATATACTATCAAACACATAATAAAAATATTTTGTAATGAATTTATTTTAATTTTTTATATGAGCTGAATATTTATTATTGCACAAATATCTGTTTTGCTTTCCAAACTTTATTTACTACTATTGAAAATGAAGAAAACAATTGCTGGATATGGGAGTAACAAGTTTGCCTGATTGTATTTTTAAATTGTAAAATGCAGTGATTATACTACAAGCAAGAGCATTTTGGTAGAATTAACAATTGTTTCGAAGTCTTTTTTTCTTATAAATCGCTACCTGCACTGACTTTTGTTTTCCACTGGAAAGCAAAACACCGTAAGTTTTTGTTTCAGAACATCCAAATTGAAGGCCTTGCACTAGTTTCTAACTGATCTTTTGCAACCTCTGTATTGTATTCTTAATACACTAAAAATTAAAGCTACTCTGGAAATGTTACTATCCTGATCTGGAACAATTTTCACTATCTCAATCTGAAATTTCCTGTACACATTCCAGATCTTTTGGAAGTTCTATTTCTACAATTTCTTATATAATAATTCATCAAGAAGCATCCTATCTCTGGGATGACAGTGTCAGCCCACAGAATATGCCTGGCAGTGCTAATGCACAGTTTATCACCAGCATTACTTTTTTTCAGGTCATTGAGAAAGAAAATGAAAGGACAAGATAATGAAGACAGAGAGATGACTAATTAGTTGATTAGAATAAGACTGTTTGGGGATATTAAACTGTATACAGGTTATTCATGGAAATAACATGCTTTCTTCAGCCTCCTACCACAGAAGAGAAATGCTGTATAAAACCATTGAGACCCATGAAAAACCTTTAGAGTTGGAAAAGAGAAAAAGTTTGAGAGATGTGAGGTTTCCACACCCAATCTTTGGAAAAATAGAAAAGTACAGTTGCTATTGTTAGAGATAAAGGACAACCATTAGTAAGAGACTAGGTACCTGAAATGAATCAAAACCAAGTCAAGCCACACTCCTGAAGTGGTTAAGAAAAGGATTATGTAAATTTTCTGCAGAGATTTGAAGTGATTTTTATACTGCTGCACAGAGCCAAAAGGGAAGAACTTGAGATACTATAGTCTTGGTTTTAGAGCTCTCATGTTATTACAAAGGTAAACACTACAGAAAGAGTACCATTTGTAAGACTTCTTTTTGTTTGTTTTTGGTTCAGTTTGGTTTGGGTTTTTTTCCAGAAAGTGATCAGACATTACTGCACTGACCGTGTTGTTATTTTTAGAGATGAAAACCAACAGAATTTCCCAGGAAATCCCAAGAGAAATGCGCAAAGAGAGGAATACTACTGCTTTAGACATAGATTTGAAAAAAAATAGGATATTATAATACTCTCTCATTTTTTTCTTTATCATATGATCAGGGTTTAGTTTCAGTTTCAATAAACAATGCCTACAACTGAGGACCTTGCTTTGAAGCTAGCTGAACAGTGAACTAGGAGAAGAGTAGGTTTGTAGAAGCCAAAGACATATGAACTTTTCAAGGTCAATGGACATTATTTGTCCCTAGCAAGAGGAGGAAATCTTGTTGGAAGGACATCATTCCTAAATGGACAGCTAATCAATCAAGAAAGATGCTAGCAAACAAATAAGGTGCATACACAGGATGGAAAAGGGAGTCATCAGCAAAGAAAGTTATGTCCTAGATCTTAAGCACAGAGGTGAAGAAAGAAATGCCAAAATGTGGGCTGCACTTGTCTTTGCAAGGCATAGGAAAAGAAATAGCCAAGTACCATTCTACTAAACGGAAAGTTAGTCTGCTAATGAAATTTGTGACTTAATTTTACGGTACCTAGTTAATATACAGGGAAGTTGAAACGTCATATCAAAAGATGTGGCTGAACTCCAAGACTAGAAAAATGGTGAAAATAAATATATAGAGAGGAAGCTCATGCACATTACTATCAAGTGAGAGGTTATCAGTTGGAGATAGCTGAGGAAGAGAAGAAAATAGCATTAAATGATCACAGAATGGCAATAAATCACCAAGGTTTTTCCTGTAGAGAAAAGAGATAAAATTCTGCAAAAAACTGGGATCTCCTCCAGCACCATCCCAATCTCTGAGAAATATTAACTTAAACTGATAAAGAAAAAGAGGCCTTCTGAAATGGTTAAGAAATGGGAGAAGAATGAAAGAGCTTTGCTTGATCAAACCCATGAAACGAAATGAAATGAAATGAAATGAAATTAAATTAAATTAAATTAAATCTTAAAAGCTGGTAAGACATTTCTTTGAAAATGTTTGTGGAGAATGCACAGAAGGAGGTGGAAGAGCCACATGGTCTACAGGACCAAAACAGTGCGCAAATACATAGGTATAACACATATATATACAAGTAAAGGTAGTTAAGTAAATACAGAGGTTTATGTTAGTGGATTTGCTAGTACCAGGTAAATACAGACATTTCTGTTCTGCAGGAGCTTTGAATGATAGTAGTAACAGAAACAAAAACATGGAGAAATTCTGAAGAACAACTTGCTAGATGTATTAGTCAGACTGAGAGAGTTATCTTCAACAAGAGCAGTCAGGAATGACTTGATGACTTAAGATCTTACTTCTGTTCCTCAGTTTTTAATCACCACATCCCTGTGTCAATTATGGGTTTGGACCCTGGATCTGTTTTTGGAATATGAAGGCTTTAGTATAACAGCTGTTCCAAAGGTTTAAATAGTTTTAACTGCACCTTTCTGCACCTAGGGTAAATAGAAACACTATTTGTTTTTAAAAGTGGATTTGCTAGTACCAAGACCGTGCAAAATGTCATCTTCACTGTTACTTAGACATAAATTTGAATGCCAGAATCAAAGGTATCTTAACAAAAATTAGAAGGAAATTTGGGATGCAAGTTAAGAACAAATTGGCTCATCAGCAGTCTTTTTGTTCTTTTGTGAGGATAAGTACCTTTCACAAACATAAGCAATTGCCTGAACACACCTGGGGGATTATTTTGAAGCACAGTATACAGAAAGTATTTCATAAATAAGAGTAAAAAAAAAATCTATCCAAACTGTTGGATGTTCCCAGTGCTTTCAAAAACACTACCAAATTGATTTAACTTCTTAAATCATGCATTTATTTTGTACCAGTATAATCACTAGCACTTAAGTTATTAGTGCTATTTTTGGCTACCTGGCTGATACAAAATGTTAGTAAATCTAATCCGAAGAGCTGTATTTTTATAGCTGTTAGGAAGTACCAGACATGCCAGCATAAGTCATTTCAGACAGCTCCACTCTGTGATCACATACAGAGCCATTTTGAATATTCTACTAATTCATTTATCAAGTACAATGTTCCCAGCAGTTAAGAAACTGAGCAATTGTCGAGGTGTCTCTCTGGTGTCTTGTCATTTTGTTTTCTATGCCAAATAAATTACTGTTGTCTTCTGATTATGAATTCATGAAAGCTCAGAGGAAACTTAATTGTAATCTGTACTTGGGAAGCGAGCATGTTACCTGTATATCTGATATAGTACAATTACATACAATGTTGATTATGGAGAATAAAACATATTCACAGGAAGGAGATATCACTATATTTAGTGACATCACTACACTTCTGTTGTCCTTCAATGGTGCTTTTTTTATTTAGGAAACTTACGGGCTGCCACAAAAACACGCTGCACTTCCTATGCTTTACTATGAATATATTTTATTCTCTGCCACAATTAATCCACTTCTCAGTAATAACAAAACACTGCTGTTCTTTCATTATTTAATAAACATATTTCTTTGGTGCCAGTAAATTAGATTTTGAAGAGTGGCACTGGTTGCTGAAGGCTCAGAGAACAGCACATTGTCCTCTGTGATGACATTTATTTTGCTCCCTACTCCCAACAGGGGCTATGGGAACCAAGGAGGTTCAGTAACAATGCTTTGCTTTGGTATCTGTTACTGTTTATTGGCATAATTTCCCATTATAATTTGTTAGCAGAACTTCAGGGAAGCCAACCCAGTAAAGCTCCTTTGCACCAGAGGGTGTTTCTCTGGGGCATGCAGAGCATGAGGGATGCATTTGGGTGCAGGCTTAGTCCATGTGGTGAGTAGATGGCACCAGCCACCACTGGCACAGAGCTGGGCGGTAGTGTTATCACAGTGCTCAGAGGTGGCTAAAAAGCCATAATGAAAGGTCAGAGACACCATCTTAGAGCATGAATGAAGCTGGTATATGATTTCCTGTCCCTGACTGACTGTAGAACATGAGCAACAGAAGCAGGATGAAATTCTGACTCCTTTGCCTGTTTTACAGGAAGGGCTGTAAGCGACCTTATATAGACAGGACTAATTCTCTACCCCATCACACCAGTGTAATCGAAGTATAATGCTATTAAAATTAGATTAAATTACCTTAGATTCAAATGGGTGTCATGCACTGAAGAATCAGATCCACAGGAATGAAAGGTTTTCTTTGTGCAAGGGACACGTTCTGAGGCATAACAGATTAGCAAATGCAATTGATGTACTTTCTTGTCACATAATAGCTTCTTATTATTTGTTCTATTTTTAAAAAAGCCCAGAATTAGACTTGTCATTTTTCCCAATGAACTGAGAATCTCAGCGAGCAAGATGTATTCTAAGCCTCTAATCCTGTGCATTACAGGCTGGTGTATGCAGGCACCATACAAAATGTAGCAGCAGCATATCATGGCTGTTCGGCATTGCTTTTTGTTTCATAAAATTACATTTCCTCTGTTACAGATTTTTTTTTTTAAAGTCTGTAGATCTCTACAGGCTGTTAAAAGTGGCTAGAGTGAAAAACACAGTACTTTGAAAGGCTTCCTTCTACCTACCATATGCTGTTAGAAAATTGCTTACATATACCACTAGCAGATTATTAGAACTCTACAAAACTGCCAAATATGCTTCAAGTAATATTCCTGCATCCACATAAAACCTACCAGATTTTGAAAATTTGAAATGCATCATACATGAATTTTTCATGTCATAAGCCAGTGGGACTGCATGAGTAGCCTCTAGCAACTATTGTCCAAGAAAGAGAAAGAAAACATATGTTTTTGCAGAGTAAGGGCTATATGAACACATGAGGGAACCGCAGGGCAGAAAATATTTTTTAATACAATATGTATGAAATTTGGTGGGCCTTGGCCAACCTACTGGAAAATATGTGCTGTAGATTAGACTAGCAACTATGTTCAAGTGATGTCTTCAAAAGCACCAAAATATGATGCTTTGTTAAAAGCTGATAAGTTTTAAGGTCTTAGCTTACTGAGGAACTCGTGTGAATTAAACATTTCGAATTAAACATTACACCAGCTGCTGAGCTC
>NW_009926676.1:25365-35841 GCF_000696875.1 Nestor notabilis
AAACTTTTTAGAGAATGAAAAATATGGCACATTGGTTGATCTAATCCTTCTTTTCTTCTTTCCCTTTCTCCCAGCATTGCAGATATGGATTGTATTTCTCCCTTCCCCAAGATATCAAGTGTTAATAATTCACTGTGATGATTTTGGACATTTTATATTTAAAGTCTGCATACATTCTACTGATTAAATCATATTATGAATACTTGGATGAATATCTTATTTTAAAAATTACTTTCTCCTGCCACCACAAATTGTACTTTTGCAGCAAATGACTGGCCATTTTAATAAGAATGAATGTAATTATTTTACAGTCTGTGCTCTTTACAGGCTGGCGTACTTCATTTTCATGTAAGAAGTCAGTGAGTATTATTGGAAAGGAGGATTTTTAAAGTTGCCATTTGTGTCTATAATTTGCAGAAAATGACCATGACCTAGAAAATAAATAAGATGCGGGGGGCTTCAGTGAAATCACTGAGCCCAGAAAAGCCTGAATCACTGAGCGTTCTTTTTCTTTGCCACAAACTCTATGGTGATATTTTCTCTTGTTATTTTATCAATTAAAGCAAGAAACAAAGGAAGAAAAAGAAATCTAACATAGGCAAAGAAATACTGAAGTAAATCCAGAAAAGTGGCCTTCATTCTTTCCAAGACATGTGGAATCAGACTAGTAATGAAAGACATTTATTTTGCAGCTTTTTTCCTTGGTATAGTCTCAGATAAATTTCATCTATGTTAATAACAATATACTTCGAGTCACTGTAAGTTGTCCAAGCTCTAGGGGCTGCCAGGATGCAATTTTCACCCACTCCAACTGCAAAGAATGGGAATCAACTTCAGTCCATTTCACCTTGTATGCACCATGTGGCTGTTATTGATAATTATCAGAACTCAAGTGATACATTATAGAAACATTACATCAGGGTAATGATAGATGACAATTTAGGTGACATGTAGAGATGTCAAAATCCCCAAAAAAAGCCACTGTCACTGAAAAGTCACTGAAGCCCTGGAAGTTTTCCACCTTCAGCTACTGTTTGTTAAAGCTTTGTGAAAACAGAATTCAGACTGCAAAGGTAGATGTTTCTGAAAGAAATAGCTCTCTTTTGCTTTGACCCCAGAGCCAGGCAGGTGTAATCATTAATCACTGGCCTATGTACGGACTATATTAGTCACTTTTGGAAAACCACTGAAAATAGAATATGTGTTTTAGTTCTGCAGGTCATACTGGCCTCAGCCTATAAACACATCAAGCTACAATAAAGAGAGTTACTCTATCCCTACAAACCCACAAATTCAGAGTGCAAAAGCAAGGATGCAGTGAAACTGCAGTAGTTCCTTTAGGAGTCTCCACTTCATCATCATTTAACCTGATCCCACACTGCCATAAGTTAGTTCCTTGATCACATAATCATGATATATCCACATTCTCTTTTTTTTTTTACCTGTTCTTTTTTTACCTTTTCTACAATGTACAATCAAATTAGTATTTCCTGAGACAAAGAACTGACGCCAGAACCCAACAGTTAGATACACACTTGACTTACAGAGGTATAAGGTTGGAGTCTCCATGCATGAAAACAGGGGTAGGTTGTGGGTCACCCACATCTTGCTTCATGTAGGGATGTTAAGAGGGCTGCGGACAGCAATAGATGCGAGAGGTGGAGCTTCAGCAATTCTAGGTTTGAGTCGGAAATCCGCCTTTCTAAAAAGATTCTAATGAAACAGAAACATTTCTATTAAGTAAATACATCTATTTGAATACGTATGTGTACATATATTGGTGTATGTATGTGTGTATACATATCTGTATGTTTATATAGTACCATGATTCTGTTTTGCAGCAAATTTTCTTGAAGTGGAAGCAGGTGAAGATCCTTAGATCAGTTTTGCCCATGATGCTAATCCTGTTCACTACAAAACAGAAAATACTCTAATTGAAAACAGTGATGCCAGGAAAAGGTGTTTAGGCAGGCTCCAACCTGAAGGACAATGAGATCTTGGAGACAGAAGCTACTTGAGCAGAGCAGTCACACTCACATAGCTGCTCATTTCAAGCAGTTCATCCTCCCTTCCTCGCCCTAAATATATACTTCAGGCATTTCCTAGCTCAATGTCCTAAAAAATACTGATGCATTTAATGAGACCTATTGACAATGCATTGCTGATCTGTGTTAATTGGCATGGAAGAGCCCAGTGAAGGTGCTGATTCCATCTGTTGCAGCTGGTTATCTTTTTACACCTCAGTATTTTGAACATAATAGAATTCTTGCTACCAGATTTCCAGTTAACTCAGAGTGCTTAAATAAGCCACCTGACCTTCCACCAACCCAATTTCACCCAACGTTTCTTTGAAATTGCTCTTATGTTATGACCTTATTGAGTGACTTTCAATCAAGAGTGGTGTTGTGGGTTTTTTTGCCATTTTCTAAAGCTGTGAGAGTGAGTATTTATAATGGGAAGTGTGAAACATCTTTAACTATAACTATACTGCTAGGAGCGCAAATAGTAAAAGAGCTTACCCTGTTCTATTTCACGTTGTATAAGCTATTAGACTGAGGGGGTGGAAGTACAATTTAATTCCTCTCTTCCAGTACATTAAAGGTATATTTGTTTTTAGCTCCTTTTACTGATGCTGTTTTACATTTTACCCTTTAGCATCCAATAAAAACAAAATAAAAGAGAAAAAGACAGAAGGGAGAAATGAAACTGCTGCAGAAAATAACCTCCGAGAACAAGACAACTTTGTTTACAATCTAATAAAATATTTTTCATGAGTGTGGAGGGGTGGAAACTACTCTGTAATATCAAGTAACAGAGGAAATTAAAAAGGCAGCAGTCATCATGTGAGGGGCCACACTTTACACAGCTGAGCCATATCTAGTAACTACAGAAAGTAATTAACTGATAATTAGGAGAGGAAGGCACAGTAGCCACTATGTTTGATCTGCAAATCAATAAAACTCTACCAGGAGCTTCTGTGTTGTTTTTTTATTAGACTTTTTTTCTCTTTTTTTTTTTTAGCTGATCGCTCTCCTGAGAACTGCAGTCCCTACCCTGCTCCGATCCAAGTCTGATGTCAGTCTGCCTAGCAGCACTGATTCACCCAGATAGCCCTAGAAGCCAAGAATTGCTTTCCCTGCCCTATAAAGGTCCTTTCATTTTCTTTGCACCCTCAAGAAGTGAACTCCAACTCACTTTAAACTCATTTACTTCACTGCAGGTTCTTGTGTACAGCTGAATTCTTTGGACAATGTAGTGTTTTTTAATCAAAAAGAAGCGTCTAAAAGACAACAATAGAGGTGGAGATTTCTGACTATTTAATCATTTGAGATATCATACAAATACACAAACAACTTCCAAAGACAATTCAGTGGTTGTGCATATACTGCGTAAACCAAAAGTCACTGATGGAATGAATCAACATGGAGAATATGTAATTTATAATGAAGATGGTGGTTATACATTTTTGCTAATCTTCTCATTTCTTGCAAAGTTGGGGTTTCCCTTTTATCCCTGCCCTCCACTGTAGGTCTAATTCTTTCCATAAAATAGTTACATGAAGAGGAGAAGGGAAACTGGGAGTGTTGCTCTAAATTACAGTTTTATCCTCACAGCAAAGGTAAAAAAGATTTGATTTTCTGTTGTATTCAGAACTATATGCCCTTCTTTGTCAACTAACTTAGCTGCTAATCTCTTTCTACCCTTGTGAGGGTCTGGAGGTGATGTACACGCAGGTGAGGGTACGTGTTCCTGCTTAAGCACTGAACAACCCGAACATAAAATCTTCATTCCTAGCACTGGAAGGAGAAGAAATATAGTTTGATTTTCAAAACCTAATTTTTTTAGGTTTACCTGCAAATCCTATTTCTTACAGACAGTGGAGTTTTAATCAAAAGAGTAAAGAAGGCTCTGTGATTGCTAGTCTGAATCATTGAAATGAAATGAAGTTTAGCTGTTCTCCCACTGTTTATACACTTGCAGATATGCCTTTGCAAAGACCAATATAATGTGACCTTCACTGCTGTGTACAGCCAGTAATAATAATTTAGAAGAAATAAGTCATAAGACTTTGTCTTTGAGGTTGTTGTTTTATGCAAACAATGGAGCAGTGTGGGAGCTGCTCTTCCTACAGCACTGCTGTTCAAGTGAATCTGAAGAAGTTAGTCCCTTTCCTTATAGGTGTTTTTCCACATCTGGACAGCTTAGGAGGGCCAACGAACAGGCTCAATGTTGGGGCACTATATTCAGTGAGAGATGAACAGCACCATGGCCCATTGAGCTTGCTGGGACACTCCAGCTACTTGCTTTCTGTCTGTCCTTGATGCTTATTTTCAACTTGGTGGGATTAAAGTTCAAGGAATTACATTCTGATGCTGAGTTTGGGAAAGTCACTGCTGTCTGTTTCTTTCCAACCATTCTTGACTTGTCCCAAACAAAATAAGGTCCAAACAAAAGCTGACGACTGTGTTAGGAAACTGTGCACACTCAATTTCCCAGGTAATTTCAGAGCTTGCTGTTTTGCAGGGTTTTTTCCAGGTCATGCCTTTGCAAGAAAACAATCTGGGCAGTACAGAGGCTTGCAGCTGAGAGCAAGCTGAGACCCACTTTTCACCAACAGTACACACCCATCAGCGAGTATTGATCACCTGTGGCTATCATTTACCTTTTTATTTCCTTTCCATGTCTTTTTTACTAGTTACAGCTAGTTCCCACCTCTCCAAGGCCATGGTAAGTACAGCAACGGGAACAAGTGCATATGTCTTGGCTCGCAGCTTTTGGGAAGCAGAACTTGGCTGCTCCATGGCAGCTGTAAGAGCCTTGGGGAAAAGGTTTGAGGCCACCCAACTGAGCAGATGTGCAGCAGCAGCTGGGGAGTGCTGTTCCCAGCAGCTCCTCCAGCTGCAATTGTTACCCATTAGTGAGCAGCAGCAGCATTGCTCCACCACTGTGGTGGATCCAACTGCAGGACTCCTGCTCCCTTCCCAGAAATGATTCCTTATCTCCTGCTGGTCAGCCTCACTCTTCTACTTTATTAATTACAGGCTCAGCTGTGACTCCTTCCACATGCCTGCTCTGGGAGTAATGGTCTGTGAGAAGTCTCATTAGTCTCCCGTGTGGGCTGCTCACAGTGCCAGATCCCTCAGAGTGAGAGAGCAACTGTTAGATAAATGCTGGTCTCCTTTCCCACACAGGTGAGAAACGACAGAAGTAAACACAGAGGAATGGGAACAACTGACACCATCAATTCACAGGGCAGTCTTTGCAGACATAAACACAGAGGGGGGCAGTAAATGGCAATAGTATGGGGGCTACTTAATGGTTCTCCTTTGAGCACCAGATCTATGTCCTTCCCTGTCAGTTTTCCTTCTCAATATCCCAAGCAGCACCCGAATGCCCTATTGAGAATTTAATCTCGGTTATCCTCAGTGTAGTATGAAGACACACTAAATCACATCTTGCAGCTTCTAACATTGAGAAGCTAATGAACTAACCCACTAATCCTGCAAAGGTGTGGATGCTGTGCTACTTTCTGCATGTAGTGAATCTATTGGAAATGAATCTATTGGCAGTGTCACATTGCATCAAACAAACTTAGAATCGTAGAATCATTTAGGTTGGAAAAGATATTTAGGATCATCAAGTCCAACTGTAAATGTAACATTGCCAAGCCTGCCACTAAACTACATCCCTAAGCACCACATATACACCTCTTTAAAATACCTTCAGGGATGGTGACTCCGCAGCTTCCCTGGGCAGCCCGTGCCAATGCTTGAATACCCTTTTGGGATTTGGGGATATTTTCCTAATATTCAACTAATATCCAATCAAAGCCCATCCTGACACAGCTTAAGGCCATTTCCTATTGTCCTATTACTTGTTACTTGGGAGAAGAGGCTGAACCCCACAACTCTTCAACCTTGTTTCAGGTAGTTGCACATAGCGATAAAGTCTCCCCTGAGCCTCCTTTTCTCTAGGTTAAACAACCTCATTTCCCTCAGTGACTCCTCATAAGACTTATGAAGACCCTTCACCAGATTTTTTGCCCTTCCTGGACCTGCTCCATCACCTCAATGTCTTCCTTGTAGTGACGGGCCCAGAACTGAACACAGGATTCGAGGTGTGGCCTCACCAGTGCCTAGTAGAGGGGCACAATCACTTCCCTTGTCCTGCTGGCCACACTATGTCTGTTGGCCTTCTTGGCTACCTGGGCACAAGCTGGCTCATGTTCAGCTCCATCAATCAGCACCCTCAGGTCCTTTTCCGCCCAGCAGCTTTCCAGCCACTCTTCCACAAGCCTGGAGTGTTACATGGGGTTGTTGTGACCCAAGTGCAGGACCTGGCACTTGACCTTATTGAAACTCACAAAATTGGCCTCAGCCCATTGATCCAGTCTGTCCAGATCCCTCTGCAAAGCCTTCCTACCCTCAAGGAGATCAGTGCTCCCACCCAGCTTGGTATGGTCTTATTGAGGGTGCGCTTTATCCCCTCATCCAGATCACTGATAGATTTGGTTCATACCTCTCTACAAGATTAGGGCTCACAAATTTGTTCGCAGTGAAACATGGATGTGGCACAAATGGCAGGCACAGTAACACTGATAACAGTGTCTATTTCCCTCTGACATGAAGAACTGCTGTGAGAATTATACCTTTTCTGCTGGCTCACCAGCCTTGTTTCTGACATGGCTGCGAATAATATCTACAAATATACGCACGTGCACAATGACACAGGCAGGAGAATGGGGCAGAATAGCAATATATGAGAACACTTTCTTTTTCTTTCCCATATTTTATATATCCACACTGAAATTTCTGAATTTCCATTTTAATTATTTTATCTCTGAAGATATGCACTCACACACATTCAGGGGTGGTATTATCCAAGATTGAAAATGACAAGCTATACAATCCTGGGGGTGATGCTTTGGAATTATTTTCATGGTATTATGTGAGATCACTACAATAAACCAATCCACGCAATGCACTCTAATAGTCTACTTACCACACTACTAAATCTTATAACTGAAAACTCCCTGCATTTCTGCTGAGAACTAATACAGCATGAAGGCTGAATTATCCTATGTCCGTTTAATAGATAACTCTTCAGGTCACTAGAGTGGGATAAGCCACAACGAAACAGCTGCACCACGTTTAGCTTGGAAAGAACAAATAGAAAGTTTGTATTTTGCACATATGTCATAGAACCATAGAATAGAATTATAGAATAGTTAGGGTTGGAAAGGACCTTAAGATCATCTAGCTCCAACCCCCCTGCCATGGGCAGGGACACCACACACTAAACCATGTCACCCAAGACTCCATCCAACCTGGCCTTGAACACTGCCAGAGATGGAGCATTTACCACTTTTTTGGGCTTCTTTTGTGCACAACATGAAGACATGATCTTCCTCTTTCACCCTGAAACACATGGAGCCATACAGACACAGGCACATTTGTGCACACTTGCTCACCAATGTGCACACAAGAATGCCCAGAGCCATGTGTGCACACACACTGTGACCTTCACACAGAGGTCTAAACTTGCACCCAGCCATGCACACACAGAGGACTGCATACACAACAAAGCATGAAATTAAAAAAGGGTAGCAGTCACTCCTAAATTTAAAACTACTTGCTTACTTGCTTGAATCTAGTAGGAATTTAGGAATTCATTTCATGTGTTGGACATAACTGATCTTAATAGTTCCTTTTTTTTTTAAGTTGAGGTCAAGCCAGATGCAAGGAAATTTGAAGTATCCTGAGCTTACACTGAAGATACAGGGACTGCTGAAATGATGAAATTTTAAACTACTTAATTTCAACAAGAATTTAATTCATGACATCGTTAAGATTTCCTTATAGGGAATTATGAGAATAGAATACCTGAGGGCTGGGTCCTATGCCTAAATATTCTCTATTGATCTTTTCTCGTTCTGTGTTTCCTAAAAGAATAATCACTCTGCCATAGCTTCTGCAAGAGTAGCAAAGAGGAATGTGTTAAAAATACTGCTTCTGCCACACAGCCTTTCCCTCACTGATCTTGATTTTCAAACAGTGCCAGCCTCCAGCCATTCTTTGTTTATTAGTCAGTGACTTGAAGTCAAATAGGAGCCTTTGAAATACTTCACAGTGAATCTTTCTACTGATGGACAGATCCTTCATGATAAATCTGTTTCATCATATGGCCAATGGTTATATGGAATACATAATTACTAATGCATAATTCCCCTATCTGTCTATCTAGACGTAATATAATTGGGTGAATAATTTAAAGAAAACAATTTAAAATCTGTGCCCATTTCTATTAGCATCCACAAATATGTTAGAATTCTCTGAGATGAATTCCTCATTCAGAATGACTTACTATAATTATGAAAACCTGATATAAAGTGTATTAAGTCAGTGGGAAATAACTCATTGAATTCTACAAACTCTGGATTAGACCTATAATTATTAGTCTGTAGATAAATCAGAAGAATTTCAATGAAAGTACCTACAGTCATAATTTTCTTTCTCATTCTTTTGATGGAAAATCTTTCATTGCTCTGACTGGATATGCACCTAGGGAAACAGATATACTGTGGACATCCAGCCTCACATTTAACTTTATATGACTCAAGTGCTTTTAAAGATCCCAATAGGCAATTATTCATTTCTTTAGGCATGTAAATATCTCTCTTTTACACAATTTTTAAGACAACTCTCCATGCTGCCATACTATACACGTGAGCTCCATGGCCACATTTCGCAAGCTCACAGCTTCTATTGCCTTAACCACTGGACTGTCTTTTCTTCCCAAACTAAGTTATTAAGTGTCTTGCAATAAAAGATAAAGCAATATAAGACAACTAAACAGACCTTCCTCATTAAAGGTCTCATACAGTCTGATTTCTAGCTAATTCCAATCCCAGCCAAAGCCAGGGCAAAAGAAACTAATGGAGCAGACGATTGACAATCTACTACAGCCCCAGTAGTGAAAGTCAAAGCCTTTATCTTGCCAGCATAAATTACTTGTTTACAAACCAGCAAATGCTACCAAGAGAAAAGAAAATAAAATTCAAAGCTGCTTTTCTCTGTATGGTTTCTTGACTAGATTTGGTTGCATATTTCTTTGAATTAATAATTCTGCTTTCTTTTTTATTGGTCTTCAAGCAGTCATGTGGCTTCAAAGAACTGCTGTGTTTGCTTTAACTCCTCTGCAGTAAGAAAACACCTTATTAAAGTAATGATCTAATGGTTTAAAACAAGACTACTAAGCTTAATGGAGGCTTGCTAAGTATTCATTCATTAGACAATGCTGCTTCTGATAAATATGCCATTAAGTCACCATAATGCATACTGTCAAATACCAGCATGAATTGAAAGGCACATGGGTCAGTAGGCATGTGTATCACATCTTCTTGAACAGTTATGCCTTAAAACATTGCTGCCATACAATTTTATGTACTGAAAGCTATGATTTGTAATCTCTGTAGGATGGTGCTTTTTGTTTCCAACCCAGGTATCTGGTGTGTATTAGACTGCTGTAAAAAAATTGTCCTAGTTAGCCTGAATGGGGTTTATCAGCATGTTTGCTTACACAAAGACAGGCTCATCAAATGAGCTGGGAACAGATCTGTAGAAAGGGAGATTAGAAATTACTCCCAAAGGAAATCTTGAGACCTCTGGAAGCTGGGATGATTGGGGTTACCTGCTTTGGGTCTGTGTATTCAGGACTCTGGTTCTGATAGCCTGCATTAAGATGGAAACCATGTGCAATGTGTATCTGTGTAGTCCTGTAATACACTATTGTCATTGGTAGTAACAAGTTATAGTTTTCTATGGAGTTTGCAAGGCCTTAGGGATGAGGCTTGCCAGGCTTGCTCTACCTGAACTTGGACAGCTTGCAGCTTTAATTGGTTTACCTCTGACAGCAATTGGTTTAATTGACAGCTGTCTGTGCCTAATTTGTTTTGCTTTCGTTATCTTTGTAAGATACGACTGTAGTTGTATATAAACAGAAGGAACAGACAATTATCCTGTGTAGAATGAGATGTTTATGACTTTTACACAATAATGTAAAAGGATTTATTTCTTTACACAAAGAAATACAGGCCTGGTATGACAGCAGAGGTCTTGAGAAGTGGAGATACAGGATGCAGCGCAGAGGTGTGCAGGCATGGGACATGGAATAATAAGATATGGGGCATGGCCTGCCACTGTGGACTTCATGGCTATAAGCAACGCGTAAATGGTCAGTTAAAGAAATGCAGCCCCGGGGGTTGACAAAAAAGGTTTTGGGGATGGCAAATAGAGGAATACTATATAATGCCTGTAAAAGACATCATATACAGTAAATTCAGATGTAACACGGAGTTGCAGAATAATGTAGAAAGAACTAGGAGCAGAAGTTTGTTAACAAATATGAAAATAACCTCAAATGGATCCTAGAGTGAAGAAGAAACATGAACATGGAACATGAAAATCATATTCCTGC
>NW_009926676.1:35854-106412 GCF_000696875.1 Nestor notabilis
CCTGCTGGTGAAGGAATCTGGGTGTTTTCAACTCCCCTTAACACTCCCACCCCACCCCAGAACTGCCAAGCTGAGGACTCAGAGTAAACACCAAGGAAAGGGTGAGGCTTTAAATTATTGTTGTCATTTTTGCTATTGAAATATTTTCTGATTTGTTTGGTTTTGGTTTGCTTTTTTTTTTTCCTCTTTAAATAGTTACATCTGAACTAATAAAAATACCTTGATTAGACTGGTAAGATTTCAATTATACTAGCAACAAATTCTTTGCTCTTTGCTTATAAACAAGAGTTTGAGCATGACCAGGGCATTATCACCAGGAATGTCAATGGTATGTTGGTGCCATGGTTATCTTTTTCTATATCACATCTACCAGCATCTATCATCTAGCTGGGAAGTACCAACTTCCATGCATACAGGTATTCATACTTTGTGGATTAGAATTCCTACAACCAGAGGGTGTGGAATTTCTGCAGCTACAGACAAGAGCAAAGTCAGTATTTCTTTAGTGTCTATTGAGCCAGCAAGGCATGCATTGCTCTCAAACACCAAATCACTATATAGCTATCTGTTTACTGGGACATTCCTCAATACTGAACTCATGCATTATCAAAATCAATCATGTAACTGAGAAGAAGATTGACCTCTTTGGAGTATGAGTTATATAGAGTCTGTATAGAAAAGTGCTTACTTCTTCTAAGGGCTATAATGAGTTTTGGATGTTGTGTCAGCTTAAAGCTGGATGCCATTCTTGATGACTAACTCCCCAGTCATCTATAATGCACTTGTGCCAGCTTACACTCTGGCTGAAGCCCGGAGTTAGACATCTGGCTTCCAGAATAGGAGAGACATATGTGAACTCAACACACTCCTGCCTTGTCAGTGTGGACACATTTATCTGGGGCCAAGTGAAGAGGAGAAGCTGAGCCCCTGCTTGGACACTGGATAGATGTAAGATGGTTCTTTATATGCCATGGCAAAAATAGTAAATTATCTAACCTTGCCTTACCTCTGTCTTGTTCTTAGCCTCCAGTGTACATACTCCTTCCTAACAGCTCATTTCCACCCCTTGCACAGCCCCCTGTCTGAAATCTCTTGTAACGTACTGAAACTTGCATAGCTTCTGCTCTCTGATAGAAGGACCCTGGTAGACAGGGCCATGGGATTGGTATGCGTTGCACATGGTCTTCTTTAGCTCAAGCACTGGGGGGTAATGCTTCTGGGATCAAAGGACTCAGAGTTTTATCCCTTCTGTCTCCATACAGCTCCCAATGGTTTAAACTGAACATATCTGGCAATTCCAGAGAAATTACACTGTTTTAATTTGCATAACATCTATTTCTTTGGAACCGAACTGCAGATTTTCAAAGACGAGTGTGAAGGATAAAATTGCTGAGTAACAGGGATGAATTTGTTCTAATGCTGCTTGAAATTCTTTGAAGTTCAGGCAAGCAAAAGTGAGACAGGCAAAGCACAATGCCACAGAATTAATCAAAATTAATCTGGAATTCTTTCTTGTTGATTTCTTACAAATTCTTTTTAACTTAGATGTGTTCTTGGTTCGCAGCTAAATAGCTGCTGTTAGGAAATATGGATGAGCTACTTCATGATTAGCTGAGCAGGTACCTCAGCCTTATTGTGGTGAGCAAACACATTTCACTAGCAGACGGTTTTCTTCTTTTCTTTGGTCCTCTCTCTAGCCCCATGAAATGTATAACAGGCCCTTGTGCTAACACAGAAGGCACTGAGGAAGATGGTAAGTAATGACCAATTTTGTCTTTTCTGGATGCTCTCTCACTGGAACCAAGAAGCATTTTCCCAGAGGCAAATTAATTTTTGCCTCAGACCTGTTCATCTGGTTGTGTTCCAGACTCTCTAACTGCATCTCTTTCTGTACCTGCCTTCTACCCATCAGCCAGCTGTAAACTTGATTAATCCAAATTGCAGAAGCAAATTAATGTATTACGAATTTGTGGTTGTCTTGTTCTAAACACCCAGAGAAAACTCCAATGTGTAAATTTTTTTTCAAGATCAGATTTTGCAACTGTCTGATGTAACATTTAATCAAAATTGAAGATCTCTGCTAATGCCCATAACAGAAGCCCCCTGCATGAGATGAATTGAATAGAATCACAGAATGGTTTGGGCTGGAAAGAACCTTAAAGCTCATCCAGTTCTGACCCCCTGCCACGGACAGGGACACCTTCCACTAGACCAGGTTTCTCCAAGCCCCGTCCAACCTGCCAGGGATGAGGCAGCCACAGCTTGTCTGAGCAATCTGTGCCAGTGTCTCACTGATGCTGTTTCCCCCACCCTGATTTGCCTTCCTTTTGTGTTACTGTGGTTCATCATTTATTTTTTCTGTATTAAATTCACCAAACTTCTTGCAACTGATTGATTTTTCAAGTGTCTGTTATGTGGATAACATATTGATATATTTTGGAAATCAATAGAAAGAGAATTAAACAGAAAACAAATCAGGCACCTCAATCATATCAGTCTGCTGCTGCATAATCTTTCATTTCAACCTGTATATTTCATGGGCCTAAGGCTGCAAATCAGGCTTCTCTCTTTATTTCTCTTCCTTCCATCTCAGTACATGGATTATAGCATGCATGGAGCCTTCTATTTGTATAAATATGATATATGGAATCTTATGATAAAAGACTCAACTGGCATGATTAAACTTATGTCAGTTAAGACTAAAGCAGAATCCCAACAAATATCCCAAAAGCAAGGGGCTTGCTAAAAATGAAGAAACTGTTCTCTATAAAACTGTCTTAAGTAAAATCAAATCCAATATAATCCTCTTATTAAGTAACATTTGACAGTTCAGTCATGTGCATTTCTCCTGAAAGAAGAGACTTGCTTATTTTAAACTCCCTGAGAGGCAATTTGCATAATGATGATGTTCTCATAGAACTAGATTGATTTACCATTTTTAAACAAGTGTCTGCAGAAACAGTGTTTGAAACAAGTGTTTACATACTTGTTTCCAGAGTCTATTAAGATTTACAGCAGGACAAGCTCTTCCCTGTATAGATTTCATATGCTCTAAGTCTCAAGCCACATTTGATCTTAAGGTCCTTTCCAACCCTAACTGTTCTATGATTCTATGATTCTATGATATGTTTTTGGACAGCCATCACTCACATAACACCTACTGCTGTGGGTCTCTAGAGATGAGGATAAGGTTGCAAGATTTTGACTAGCCCGAGAGAAATGGTGAACTTCCCTTATAAAAGAATCACAGGAGTCTTGCTCTGCTTCTGCAGAAATATTCATTCAATCTTAATATAATGGTGAATATATGCTTTAAATGTTATTTAAATGCTACTTCATCCTGAAGGAAATGAGATTAAAGAGAAGAGGTGGTGATAGGAAAATAAAGAGAGAAGATTAAAGCTTTGATGACACCATCATAGAAATTATACATGGAAAAAACGATTATATCTAATTACACAACTTCTTTCATGTATTCACTGGGTTAGATGCCATAATTCTTTGTTTAGGCTCAGGAGAAACC
Organism: Nestor notabilis; assembly: GCF_000696875.1. Classification (NCBI taxonomy): domain Eukaryota; kingdom Metazoa; phylum Chordata; class Aves; order Psittaciformes; family Psittacidae; genus Nestor; species Nestor notabilis. Next base: position 39,378 of record NW_009926676.1, read on the forward strand.
TGTGACTATGTTGAATTGTAAACTACAGTTAGTTTTAGAGCAACTAACATGAAGGCTTCTCAGCAAGGCTTCCCTGTCTCTGTAGCTATGTGCATTTGAGCACACCTGAGGTGATTCATCATCATATGAGAGCAGTTTTGCATGAATATCTTAACGAGGGGTCATAAAACCTCTGTGGTTAATATACCTCATGTCTTCATGCACATGCTAGTTTTGTGCTCCTTACTCAGTGGTCCTCGAAACAGGAGACATTCTTTGTTAGATGGAGAAATGAAGGGAAGCAAAGCTGCTTCAAAGCTCTGTCCTCAGCTCAGATTCAATGAAAATCTTCCATAGTCATCTTACTTAGTCTGCTATCAATTTGTATATGAATTTCCTCTATTCATTGTTTCCACTTGCATAGAGATCGAAGGGTCATCCTGGGATTTAGTTTATTAAATGTGCATCAGAGTTGAGCACATAATAGATTTTACACCAGATTACTTCAAACAGCTCAAATCTTAAATCTTTAGCTTCCAGTCTTTTCTAGAATCTCTGGTCCTTAAGCAATGTTTCATAAAGTACTACTCTCTACTACAGAAAGGGTTTCGGCTAAATGTGCTTCCATGACTGGCATGGGGATATGCTTTCCAGGTCTTCTCTGATCTTGATCTTTACTTTTGCCTTCTCTGGACAAGCACTTCTCTTTTACTGGTGTTGGGATTTTTTATGAAAGATCATTCATCCTAAAAGTATACCATGAACTCTTGTCCTCAGACTCATTGACAGTGAGGAAAACAACTGATGTGATTTCATTAATGCTGAGACTAGCTCCAACTCATGTGAAAAGCCTTTTCATCTCTGACAGGGTCTATGACAGCTCTTAAAGCTGCCGAAACCCAAGCAGTTCCCGTTGGCTTTCCCTTCAAGATCCTGTACCAATGCTGACTGAATTAATTTGCTAGGGTGCCAAAATCCTGTACTTGCAATTACAAGGGTAGACTCAGCCTCCACCTAAAAGATAGGACTGAGTAGCTGCACGAATGTTCCCATGTCTGGTACACAGACTTACGTGGGTTGAAACAGGGAATACCCACAGTAAATCTGTGTCTGGAATAAGGTGTCTTTGGCAAGACCTCTAGCTAGAGCTGTCCCTGTAAAGGTGGCTGTGTCACATGTGCTTCTGAAGTTATATTCATCAATGACCATTTCTGGAATTTAGTAGTTCCTATTCCAGGCACCTGGGACAGATAAAGAATCCTGGAGATTTTTTTCTTGCTCCAGAGCATGAAGTAAAAATGTTAAAACTGTCAAGGTGCATGACTCTAATTATGTGCCTCGCCAAGACATTACAGCAATTTTTGGTTTGCTCTGAATTGAGATCATTCTGTGTTGACCTCCTTGTCTCTGTGCCTCTTAACTATGCTACTTGGGGTGAATATTATTCTTTGCCATTATTCCTTGTGCTAAAGGAAGTTGTTACATTTACGATTTGGAAAAAAAGCAACCCCAACCCAAAACAAACCAACTATTTCCAATTGCATCCATTAATTAACACTGCAGACACTATCATCTAGAAACAGCACATCTCTGTGTGCATGTGTGTGCACATGCATGTTTCAACTGCCTGTGTGGTGGGTACAGTGGCACAATAAGGCCTTTCCGTTCCATTCCATGTTCTAGAGTTGCTTTAGTGACATATACGTGGAGAAATAATTTCAGAAATGAAACTTTGGAAATGAGAAAAGTTGTGTCTGTACAGCAAACTATCTTTCTTGCTCAATACATTTCAGTGGCACTTAACATAGATGGCCATATGTCAAACCTGATGAACTCTACTGAGCCATGGGCAGTGAGGCCTGTAACACTGATGACTTCATTTAAGATCTCTCAAAATGCCTACAGGGATGCCTTACTGCAGGCACTATTGCACTGTCTTCCCTAGACAGTTCAAAACCACACCAAAAGCAGAACTTGTATTTTTTTGAAGCAAAAAATTGATCCTTATGAATAAGATCTAGTCTGGTTATGTCATGCACTCCGTCAGTTTATATTTAACGGCATAACGTGCATGTTAGCAGCAAAGCGAGTCTGATAAAATTAGTCTACTTTACATGGAAAGAATGATTTGGTTCTGCACATAAACTACCAGTTTGCTTTAGAATTGTTATTTTGAAAAATAAATATTGCAAAGAAAATTGATTTCTTGTTTCTTCTCCTGGGAGAGTACAATGACAATCTCCATAGTACTTCACAAACTTGATTCGATTTTTTTGAAAGCTCTCTCCAGTGTATACCTCTTAGCTAGCAAAGGAGTTTATTTCTTTTGATTGCAATGTATTCTCTGCTTAAAAAAAAAACAAAAAGAAAAATATCTAATGTGTAGCAAGAGATGAGAATGTAATATCTTCTCACAAGAAAAAACATGAAAATATATTAGCAATTTCCACTTGGGAAAAAAACATTAAAAAATTGTTAGTAGCTTAGCTTGCTTCTCTTAGACAAATTTATATATGGATCAAAAAAAGGCATAGTAGTTAAAAAAGTGCTGTGCAGTGGGGAGAATTAATAAGAGATGTTGAATTAAAAGATACTTTGTGGAGAAGATCTGCTATCAGTACATAATATTATGGTAATATAATCTGATCCATGTTCTTAAAACGGTCTGAAAGTTTCCACTTAGATTTATATTGCCAGGCATGGATAAAGTATTTAAAAAGGCTTGCCTGCTTTGGAAAGTATGTCTCTCTGTGTCCTATTCCAGAGGTCCTACCAAGGTACTCAAAAAAGATCGGTTTACTTTTTGCTGTCACACTGTCACGTTCATTCCTTTCTGTTCTGCTCTGCACTCATTCCCTGGCTGGCTATAATAGGAAAGCATGATGGCCATCCTAAATGAGGCTTTTCCTGAGTTTATGGTTTCTCTCATCAGCAATGAATCAATTCCAACCAAGGACATCTAAATCTTAAAAAAAGTCAACATGTATATACTGTTTATATGGCTCTTTAGAAACAGACAAGACTTAGATTCATCACACAGACCTTAAGTACCAAAGCAAGCCATAAGATTATAGATGTTATAGACATCAGTAAGACATTAGAGACATTACTATAGACAGTAGCAAGAGTGTTGTACCTTTAGAGGGTGAATAATTCCTCCTAAGACCTGAGTGGTTTTCTGAGTGCACGTACCTAATATGGTTTATCTAATATGCACACATCTTGCTCAACAGACTATATAGTAAGCACAAGGCAACTGCTCTCCCAGATTCATCAACTCCATCAGCCATATAAATGACATGTATAATTCAGGCCTTGATGCTTCAGAAGACAAATCTAAAAAGACTGCCTGATGAGGCAGGTGCTCAATGGGAAACATTAGAAATAGGCATGCAGAAGCATCTGAGTATCCTTAACTCACAAACCATGGCTGAAGAAATTCCCTGTAAGAATGTCTTGGAAGAGCTGGGGAGCATTCATTCCCCTTCAAACACAGAACAAAGAGTCATGAACTCATTCTGGGTGTTAAAAAGATCTCTTTCTTTTTTGTTTAAGATATTTCAGGACACAAGAGATTCTTGACACTGGAAGACTTACAAAGCAAGCAGAAAGCAGAAATCTTTCTGTATACTTAGCAGAGGAGATGAGAGGGCGCAGTATACATTATTTACCACACAATAGTTATATTGAAATAATACATAAATTATGTTCCTGAGACTTTTTCATTACTGCTTATGAAAATTTTTATTTAAACATTGAAAATTAAATTATAATTGAAGTCTTAATGATGACGATGACTGAGTTCATTTATGAACATAAATCTACATATGATGCTGCATGGCAGAATTCCTTTCAAAGCTAAGATCAAGGAAATAGTGTAGCTCTGGGTTTATAGAAAACACTGCTAAAGCAGAAATAAAAAACATCTGTTGAAACAGATCATATATGACCTCAAGGAGAAAATGAGGAACTTACAGTTGATGGAGCAGAAGACAGGGAGCCAGAGGAAGAAATTTTAGAAGCCATTGAAAGAGGAGACTTAGATGATGATATCCTGGGTAGTGGTCTAGACAACAGTCTAGGAAAATGTCAAGTAGAGCCAAAGGAGAGATGCACACTTACAATCCTTGCTAGGTGGTTAAGATAGAGTGAGTAATATCATATGGGAAAAAAGTGATGAAATCTAGTGTGATGCCCAAAGAGAACAGGGAGAACTAAGATCTGATATAGCATGCAAGGCAGGAAGCCAGGATGCAAGGGTTATCAGCAGTGTTTCGTGTCAGAGAAAGCCACAATGGTGAGGAAGCAAACCTGAGCTATCACACACTGGAATTGTTTACATACAGCTTAATTAGCAGAAGGACTTCAACGAATATGAAGTTTTTCTTCACCTCTGGGCTTGTTCTCATACCAAGTTTATCACACTGTGATGTGCTACATAAAATTAGCTGGTAAGTGTAAGCTTGCCTGAGGTCCTATTCTTCTCTTTCCCAGCAGAGTTTCTGTTACTCTTTTCTCAAACTGATTATAGATTATCCTTTGTTAATCTAGGTTTTCTTTTCCTTTTCTTACCCTGGCCTTTCATAATCCCAGGGTTCTGCAGGTGCCATACATGATCTTCTGTGTTATCAGGAAATGGCACTGCAGGGTTCCATTTAACCAGCTCAAGCTGTCGTCTTCCATTGCTGCAGTTTCATAACTATAAAAACCCAATTACACATACTGTGAGAGTGCTGATGACTGCACCTTGGAAGGCTATAGAGACTGATTGTGACTACAATCATGTGGAATTATAGCAGCTTGAAGGTGAAAGTTTGAAGATCAGTGACTAACATGTAGCCATGCTTCCCAAACAAAGATTTTTGTTATATTTTTTTTTCTGTGAGAAATGCCATCAAATCATTGTTGTGTTCTGTATGTCAAATTACTTTCATCCCAAGATATTTATTTATTTTGAATATGGTATTACACTCCCTAAAAAGTATATGTGTTCCTTATTGTTTCACTCTGCGTTATATGGCAGTAAACCGGCATTCACCGCTGGACTTCCTCTAGCACAAGCTTCTGCCCACAAAATAAGTTTTGCAGATGTGTGCCCTTGCTTTGGGGTGCAAGTTAGATGAATGTATCTATCTTGGAAACATGACTGATCAGGCAGCTACAGTTAAGGACAAAACTGGAAATACAAGGCATTATTCAAGTTAGATGTCAGGACTGTTGCTGTTGTTCTTATTATAAAGTATGCAGAAAGACCATAATTATGCTAATAAAATCACTGGCATAATCAGAAAACTGTGTCTTCACAACACTGACACATTTACTATGTGAAGTCTTCAGATCAACTTTATGTATGCTGCATCATCACCTTAAGTGTATGGTCATAATGTGAAGTGGAAATTCCATATCAGCTCCATACTGTGTCTTCATATATAGAATCATAGAATGGTTTGGGTTGGAAAGGGCCTTAAGACCATCTAGTTCCAATCCCCCTGCCATGGGCAGGGACACCCCTAGACCATGTCACCCAAGACTCTGTCCAACCTGGCCTTGAACACTGCTAGAGATGGAACATTCACAACTTTCTTGGGCAACCTGTTCCTCACCACCCTCACTATAAAGAACTTCTTCCTTATATCTAATCTAACCTTCCCCTGGTTAAGTTTGAACCCATTATCCCTTCTCCTATCACTACAGTCCCTGATGAAGAGTCCCTCTCCAGCATCCTTGTAGCCCCCTTCAGACACTGGAAGGCTGCTATGAGGTCTCCACGCAACTTCTCTTCTCCAGGCCAAACAGCCCCAACTTTCTCAGCCTGTCTTTATATGGGAAGTGCCCCAGCCCCCTTAGCATCCTTGTTGCCTCCTCTGGACTTGCATCAACAGCTCCATGTTCATATATCTTCATATAAATATTAAATGTAGTTTGACAAGGAAGTAATGAGACCTCATTCACCCTTCCAGTAACTGATCTCTTATACCTTACATATTGTGCTATGATTTCAAGAAGAAACTGAAGCTAGATTAAACAAATAAATAAATAAATAAATCACACCAATAAACTGATGATGAAAACCCCACTTCAGTTCAATGTGTGCTCAGAGGTCACAGGTTGTAGTCCTACCTCTTCTTTCTTCTAGTATCACTGGAATTTTCACATACTGATTATCAAAAAGTATGTACCGCACCTAGTTCTGTCTCTGACATGGGATAGGCAGTGGTCCAACACGAACACCTGGATGCTGATTTCAGAAAGAATCTAAGAGCTACTTTAGCATCTGCTTCATGTCTTTATGCTGCTAAAGACACTTAGGGCAGAAGGGTCACACACTCGACTTCTTCAGGACAGGATGAAGGAAATCAGTTTTGATTCCCAAAAGCTCAAAAGAAAGGTGTGAATCATTCATTACTACCATTTGGATTTTTGGCTGTGTAAGTGAAAATCCTACTTGAAAGATTTGTGCTTTATATAACGTATATATAATCCCTTGATACTGCCATAATCTAAAACTAAGGGTTTTTATTTTCCTTTCATGAGCTACAGCAACCATATACTTCCCTCAGTAAAATACATGCAGGTTGTTGAATAGGTACATGGGCATATAAGACCTTTTTTCCATCAGCATTTCCTCCAGTATAAATCATAATGAAATGGATGAAGGGCATCCTTATGTTAATATTGCCCTGTTTCATACTGGCAAGGTCAATATTTCTATGGTTTATCTATTTCATGAATTCTATGCATGTCAATTAAACCTGTCTGTAGGCAGCTTTAGCCTGACAGAAAAGCAGAATTATTTGCATTGTACCCATGAATTGATGCATTTTCTGGACTTTATTAAACTATTTCCTCTTCTGGAAATCTCTCCAGAGCTTACCAAGCAAAAGTTTCCATGCCTGCTGCACCCCAGAACTGAAGAATATTGATTTCTGCTGGATTATACATTGTAGTCATGCATGTCCAGACCAGCCTCTGAAGAAAATGATTCCTTTACGGCCTTTGGAATAAGGTTATGCTCATATATATGCAAGCTTTTGCAATTTGGAGGAAGAATGGTTTCATACAGCCTATAGGCATCTAATCACCTTAGATAAAGGAATAATTATCAGCACATTGTCTAAAGTCAGCAGAGAGCAGCACACTTTGCTAAAGCTCAGTAGTACAAATCTAATTTTGATTCACCTTTTGGAAGACCAGTCTCCCTGTTGGCTACAGAGGAAACATAGACCGGCTTTCTAATATTGGCACCTAATTTAAATACCTAAAATAAGGTGATGTGATTACCCTCTAAAGCTTTAATTCATCTACCATAAATTAGCCATCTGGAGGAGTTAAGTGATTAAGTGTCAATCCATGATTCACGCTGCCTATCTTAGCCCTCAGTCAACATCAGCATCTGCTGTTCATCCAGATTTAGGCAGGTTAAAGTCCATAGCTGTTTAAATTGCCTATTTTGTTCATCTGCAGAACCCTCCCACCTCTGCTCAAACTAGACACCTAGCCCTTACTAAAGTCCAGTTGTGATTAATTCACCTAAAGGCAGCTCTCAAAATCCTAAAACTCTCTAAATGCTAGACAGCTCTTAATTCTTGCTGAATTTCAGACCTACATTAATACCTAGTTAACAGATGGTCTCAGACTGAAATGCTTAGCCCTGACCTCCTCCAGCTCATCTTGAATTGGAATTAATAGCTAGTGAAATCAGAGAGGCAGAAGAGGTAGGTAGTGAGAAAATGGGGGGATATTTCCCTAGGACCTTTTAAATATTCTCTGGGCATCCTGGCCAACTGTCCTTGTAGTGGATGATGGCTGTTCTATTTTAATTATCTCCATGGTTTTCAGATCTTCCTATGGGCCCTGAGATATCTGCATTTTGACACTGAGAGTGCCATTTAACTCTGGCAGTGTCCAGCCATCTCGTGATAGACTATGGCAAGTAGCAAGTGACTTGCCTTTTTTGATGTCAGCCTGAAATAATGATGTTGGGTAAGAGATGGGTCATTGCTTATAATAGGCTTGGCTAAAGGAGGAGAGAGAAACATTGGCATTCACAAAAACATTTTGCTGGCCTTCAACCACCGTCTGCACAGGTCAGGCGAAAAGCCAGATGCATCATTCAGGATGAAGTCCTATCAATCCAAAGTGTTGCAGTGGCTGCAGAGGGCAATTGGCTGTTTGGCCTCAGGAAGTGGCAGCACAACAAAAAGCAGGTATCTGCCTTCAGGGGCGGATTTCTTCCCCTTGGCCATCTGACTGAAGAGAAATGAGTCTAGCCTTGCATTCATGTAAAATTTTCTCCAGTGATTTCTGGATCAATCGATTCTATGATATAAATCTGTAATCTGACAAGTCTTAGAAATGCATGGGCATTCCATCACAAAGCCTTGTAGCAGTTTGCATGACATAAGTTGGAGGAATCCAAATAAATAATAAAATGGTAAAGCAGAACACACCCCAGCACACTTCTGTGAAACTCATTCATATGGAAATGTGAATAGGGAGCTTCATATCTCATCCACAGGGAAAATAAAAATTCTTTAAAAGTATGTCACAAATGAAAAGCCTGGAAAATAACTTTGTTCTTGTGTTATATCCTTAGAGCATATTTATGATAAGGGATTTCAAGTTATGAGGTGACTATGTTTTGAACTTGTTACATTATGTTAACCACGCAAATAATGTGAGCATAGCTCTGTAACAAGGTAAAAACAGATGTGTATTTTCAAAACAATACATTTCTGAACACTATTATCCCTACACAAACAACATTTGCTGAGACTAAATAAAAACTTTGTGACATACCTTGATTTTGATGTAAGCAAATATTGTTATTTCAGGAAGAGATACAACCACAGGGTATTCGTAGAGTATTCAGACAGTATCATCTATATGTAAAGGGACAGATGTGGAGAATAAAGATGTGATTATAACAGGAAAGCTCTTAATGCTGAAGTTTATAGTACTACCTGAGAAAACTCCTTCCATTAAAAAAAAGGCTTGATGGCAAAATACTGCACAGATCTTCCTGAGTCCTGAAGGCTTTTTGTCTGGATATTGCCACTTTAGAAGGTATTAGTGTTTACGTAAAATGTTACCTAAAACACCACTTACGCTCCTATTTTCTTCTGTTGCTGTCAGCTTGTTGGTTAGATGGTTTTCTTCCATGAGATAAAAGGCCAAGGTGGTGTGCACCAGCCTTGGAGGAATCTCAGTAGCATCTTGCAGTCAGAACCACCAGGTTTAAGTTGTTCATTTCTGCAATCTAAGTTAGAATTATTTTATTTCTGTAAAAAATATTGTGTTTAATTGAACATATGATTTTTCCCTCATCAGGTTTACCTTTACTTCTGTTACTAGTCAGAAGTTATCCCTTTCTAAACAATTTCTTCAAGAAGCACAGTTCTCACTAGTTAAAATCACACCCTGAGGAGAAGATCAACAAACTGTTCATTGTGCCTGAGCTCTCACTGAAACAAAACATTGGGAGGACTGGTATTTTACCTACAAGATATTCAACATTTTTTGAAATTAGTCTCTGTTTAAAATTTTCCCTTAACAGACTTAAATCAGATGACCTTCCATTTTTATTATTTCCTCACTTTCCCATGAGCAAAAAGAAATATAAATTGCCTTTGGGCATTAAACTCTGCAAGATGGAATCAAAGTAGTATCTTTGTTTGTCATCTCAAGAGTGAAATACATGTAAAGATGAGTTTACCTTTCAAAGAAGAGTTATTTGCTTCATTTTCTTTGAATTACTCATTGTTGTGGCTTATAGTCTTAAGGTAGGGAGAAAAAGGAAGTGTTGGAGCTGTGGTGCACTGTATATAAGCCTTGAAAGTTTTAAAAGAGTAGTTTGTTGGGTTTTTTTAAGATGTGTATGTAAAATACACATTGATTGAATCCATATTTGTTATTATTTGAAGTTCATGAAGTCATGAGCCGTGAAAGTGTAATTAAACATCTTTTTCTGAATACTGGAACTAAAATGCATACAATGAAAGGCAAACAATACTCAGTGGTCTAGTGAGCACTAATACTTCCTTGAGTCAAGTGAAACATGCTTTATGGTGGGAAATAAAAGAAGTAGTTCTAAAGATATATGTTTATTAAGACTGAAGACTATGTAATTCATCCAAACTTAAACAGCTAGTAACAAAAGACTGAAGGGAAACTTCTGAGTTAAATCCCTGCACTTTGCTCTGGCTGCTAGGCAATTTCCTAGAGAATTATGCTGGAGATTTGCAGCCCAGAATCCAGAGTGAAAGCATAGCCGATTAGATAAGCAATATAAAAATGCTAGTATGACTAAATTATGCCTGATCATGATGTGAAACCAGCAACAGTGTTAATTTCCATTTTAAATAATATACATAGCTCAGTTCCCCTGGTTTTGTTGAGCAGACATACCCACATTTTAAGGAAATGAATTAAAGAAAGGGAGCCTGTACTGTTGGCACGGCAAAGTAATTGGCTACAGTAACCTCAAATTTCATCACAGATTTATAGTGTCAACAAGTCATCCAGATGATTAGATCCAAACTTGTACAAGACCATCTAATAAACAGAGCATTCTTAACACAACACAGTCTCTCAAAGTTACACAATGCAGGTTCTTAACTACATGGCAGCGTGTGTGAAAGGCTTTTCACTGAGTCAGAAATCTGGCAAGGGACTTTGATTCCATTAGATGAGAAACAGAGGATTCATAGGAAACCTCGAAAACAGCAGACAAATAGACTTAAATATAGTCTGAAAATATGAAGCACAAACTCTCAAGAAGTTTATCGGTAAGAAAATGGTCTTTTTCTTTGTATGATATTTATAGACAAGCAAAAACTTATTTAATTTTAGTTTCATTCCAACAGGTATCTAGCAATGTAGCTAAGGTTTAAATAAGAGGTCCGCACTTATTTTTGTCTCTAAAGGTTGTGAAACAATGCCTCTCTTCTGCAGCTGCCAAGCTCTGGGAAGTTAGGTTTCACAGGCCCATTAAGCATTGGTCTGTACTCAGTTTCTCCCAGGTTCTGCCAAAGATTAATCAGAGATGCCAGGTGCCTATTGCACTTAAATAAAGCCATGTGACAACCCAGAACAGATGAGCTCACCAGAGCAGCAGAGAAGTGAACAGGCACTAGGTTTTCATTTGCTATTGATGGCTTAGGGTATTGCAGCAAGCTGCAAAACTATTTGTTTTGAGGCCACAAGCTCTGATTGGTCCTGTCTGTGTAGAAAAATTTTGTATTTTACTGCTTATCTCATGCTGCATGCTGCTATGCATCCCTAAATTATCAGACAGTAAGAATCAACAGTAGGAACAGTTACTACAACTTAGTTCTCATGTTAACAAATGTTTACACCTACATATGGAACAGATAAATGTTCGAGTGTTTATTTGCACTGTCAGATATGAATCACAAAATCATAGAATCATTGAATGGTTTGGGTTGGAAAGGACCTTGAGATCATCTAGTTCCAACCCCCCTGCCATGGACAGGGACACTTCACACTAAAACACGTCACCCAAGACTCCGTCCAATCTGGCCTTGAACACTGCCAGGGATGGACTATTTACCACTTCTTTGAGCAACCTGTGCCAGTGCCTCACCACCCTCACAGCAATGAACTTCCTCCTTATCTCTAACCTGAACTTCCCCTGTTTAAAGCCATTACCCCTTGTCCTATCGCTACAGTCCCTAATGAAGAGTCCCTCTGAAGCACCCTTGTAGGCCCCCTTCAGACACCGCAAGCTGCTCTGAGGTCTCCACACAGCTTCTCTTCTCCAGGCTGAACAGCCCCAGGAGGAACCAGATCTAACTGGAGCAGAAGACATGGTACCACAGAGGCCTGCCCAAGCTATGACAGGTATGGAGAGGGAGTCCTTTCCTTGTGTCTTAGACTGTTCATATCAAGATCAAGTCTTGAAAAATCTGTAGAAAATCATGTTTCTTTTTCCAATATTAAGTGCTCTGAAGCTAAGAGGAAGATTCTGTCTTCCAAGACAATCAGTCTGGCAGGTCTCACTGACACTTTATAAAGAATTAAACTTGACACACCTAAGTAATGTCTAGACATGAGAAATTGTACATCAACATCTTTAAAAGTGTCCTGATGGTATGGAACAAATGTTGGGAGTTTTATGTCCCCTGAATTTTTTATGGGGAATTAAGATCACAGAGCTGAGGAACACAAAATGAACATTCTTCCATTATATCAGTAGGAAACTACAGAAAATCCTCCAACAAATATTACCACCTTCCTCAGAACTCACGAATGTATTGGGAAAAATTCCTTGATCTAAATTTAGCTGGATGCATGAACCACAGCTTTTACTCTGTGCAAAGGTCAGAACACAGGCAGAAAATTTTCAGCACAGGTAATATCCAGGAAAATCATTATGTGATCCTGCTTTTCTTTAACGCTCTCCAAGTATCACACATCATAAATAAGTAATACACACAATGCATTTTTAACAAAAGAAAAGCTTCCCTCCTTCCTTCCTTCCTTCTTTCTTTCCTTCCCCATTCTTTGTTTACTTTTTTCTGAGGATCATACTCACCAATACAGCATCTGTGTTGGGGAGTACACTTGCTGTGTTGAACTTCTTTCAATACAGCAATCAGAATGAGCTAAAGCCCTCTAATACCCAGTTAAGTGAACTGATAAGAGTGCTGCTAATTAAGCCAGAGGCATCATGGGCAGCTTCTTCTTCATCATACATTCTCATGTTGGTTTTGGGCTCAGAGCCATGCCCACACTCTCCATTGCTGAGATCAGTAAAAACAGTGCTGTGAAGAAAAATAGCATAAAGGGAGCCAGAAGGTCTCTGTGGTAATTAAAGTTTGTCTGATTAGAGATCCACGAGGATGTGGTTACAGAGCTGTCCCTCCCTCCAGTACCTAGTGGTGAGCTCACCTGGGGTATCTTTAATCTGAAGACCAGCTGCATCTTTGCTGCTTTTCCATTTACAACCTTGTTCCTCCATCATTAAGACCTTTCATCCCAAGCAGAGTCTCAGTTCACAAAAACATTTTGGTGTCAGAACTCAGCACAATTAACAGGAATCTAATACACAATTTTTACAGTAATCTTCACTGCTTTGCTGACCAGTCTTCTGTGTCCTTTATTTTTTCTCTTTTTTTTTTTCCTATTTACTATTGTTATGAGAATACTTGGAGCACTAATAATAATAAAAAAAAAAAGGGAGTAGAAACCCTCTAAGACAGAGATTTATTGCTCATAAAGTTTAAGCAGATCAAGGCTTCCAGCTAAGTCACTTCAACTTCAAAGGATGCTGAGTGAACTCAGCTCCTTCCAGGAAAGATGTGTGGGCTCAGCTGGAAATATGGCACAGAAATACACACTAACCCCTTTAAAACAGGCACATACATTTCATAGCACTCTTATTGTGTTAAAAGGGTTAGGGAAGAGAGAAGGAGAGAGATGGAATACTGCAGGGTGGAAAGCAGAGGTACATCTGGCTACCCGGGGGAGTACGGTCCAGCCAGCAATCAGTGGTTCCCCCAGCAGGAACACCATTCCAGGGACAGTCTTTTTAGGGTACAAATTATTCTGCAGGATCTGGTTATCTCTTTGTGTCCTGTGTCCCCTGTTCATGCAGACATCCCCTGTTTGTGAAGAACACATGCTGTCACTGTGCTGATATTCAAAAGATTTGAACAAGGCAGTCTGTAAAAAGAAGCAAATTTTTTCTTAGACCAACTGATGCAGTTAGAACAACAACAAAACAGAAAGGCTCTAAGGCATGTGGAGCACTGAAGAACAGTTTGCTTTCCCAAAAGTCATCTGCTTTTTCCAACTATATTAGTTGATTTAACAAGAAGTATTAGCTTGCAGTACAAAACAGCAGCAAAGAGTCAGCGTTGGTTGCTACACAGCTTAGATGGGAAGCCTATCTATCACAGAGAGACATTGTCTGAGATCCAGAAATGAACTCATAATCACAGGACAGGACATACTTTGAAATGTTATGTATCATTTGCTTTGTAGAAGAACATTTGTAATTACGAGCCTTCTACAACCTCATGATAATGTGAAATCTGATAATAAGATAAAAAACCCCAACAGTTTCCATTCAGAATCTCAGAATAAAAGGTAAATACTGCATGGAAAATTTATTCCACCTATAACATGCTGTTATTATCAATTTAGTTCAGAGAACTTCCTGAAAATTAATGAATGTCACTGAAATGATTTTCTTGCTGACTCAGTGTCTGGGGGATTACCAGCCTGTCAGAAAGAGGAAAAATATATATACACATACTTCTGGGTACAGAAATAATTTTCTTTTTTATCATGTATAAACAAAAAGCAGCAATATATTTTACTCCAGTAATTTATGAGCAGATATCTTCACTGACACAATAATTTTGCAGCTACCCAAAACAGGAATGATTTCATGATGGGATTTTATTTGTGAAGCATAAATTAGAATTTCATCATAAACAGAGCATATTCAGCAAGGCTCCATATCTTTACTTGGATTCATTTATATATATTAAAACAAAGCAAAAAAACCCGCAAGGATCTAAATTAATGGGTACATAGGAAAACAAGGATTTTCAAGTATTTCTGCTTTACATTTCAACATAACTAAATTAAGTTAAAAATTAGTACAAGAACAGTATCCCATCATTTTGTGCCATGGAAGCCTTCTAAGTAAAACTATATGAGACGCAGGAATACTTCTTCTTGCTCTTACACAGATAAAAGCATGTATCTGTGGGTTTTACAAATTATGTCAATGCTGTATAAAATGCTGAATACATCTTAAAGTGATGGATTTTGAACCCTGGGTTTCATCATGTAAACTAATACATGTTTCTTTGTCCTATTGGTTACACAGCAGAACACAGGCCTCGGCTGAGATGGATACTGAACAAATACAGTGAGAAACAGATCTTGAGAAAACAAGATTTCAGCTTAAACACACAAACCAAAGAATAGAAGTTTCTACCAGCGAGGTCTTGAGATAGAGATTAAGTGGTGTTCTCACACTGACAATGGAAACCCGTCGCAGACATAGGATGGGAACCCAAAGGTCTTTAGTTCAACCAGTGAATTAACAAGACACAGACAGATTTCATTTAGTTTCTCTGCCGGACATAAGCAGCATCTTGGGGAGGTTTCTGGCCTTAGATTCAATCTGCCTGACTTTATACTGTAAATATCTACTTCTGAACTTGTATTCTCAGCTGTCCATTTTGACAACAGGGAGAAACAAGCTCTTTTAGAGCATGATTCATCTTATCTATTGTAGACATCCACCTTAGGCTAAATTGAATTGCCCTAGCAATGACTCCATCTCTCTAGGATTGCAAAGGGAGCCCAGGGTGACCAACTTGGGTGAAGAGATTTACAGCGGAGTCATCTCAATTTGAATGAATGAATCTTTCTCCATGTGTCAAAGGTATGAAATGCCCCCAGTGAAGCAAGAATGAGAAACAAAGTGGGAAGTGATAATTTGTTTCTACAGTTCTTATTTGAATATGTGTCAGTGCAATATCAATGATCTAAAACATGATTTAAAGTACAGGGTTTGCTTAGATGAATTTTCTCCCATTTCTTCTACTAAGCAGTTTTAGCAGTCCATATAAGAGCACAAAAATGAGCTGTTACTATTCTGCAAAGAAATTCAATTTACTGTACACAGAAAGGACTGGTAGTAAATTTGCATAAATTTGAGGAAGATGCTTATTCTTAAAAGATGGTCTGAATTTTTTTCCTTGCAGAGCAAATGATAAGCATGTTGAATACTATAAATTATTAACTTGAGGGTAATTGCATAGGTTAGATGCTTAGTGGATAAATCAGAGAAGAAATTATCTTCCCAGAAAAAGAAGTAAAAGTGGTAGTGAAAACGATGTACAAGACTCTTCTAGTTGATCCTCAGAATAAGAGTAGGATGAAATAAATATATGAAATAGGAGGGAATTTGAAAATCAAAGCAAAGTTGTAAAACTTGTAAAAATCAATAATGTTGCAATGAAAGACGTTAAAACTTGGGGAAAATATTTGCAACCAGTTCTGTGTTGGTTGTCAGATGGTAGTTCCTCATTTGGTGGTTCTTCAATTGTATACTTGTATTAATCTTCTTATGACACCTGTATTTTGCTATTTTTTCCTTTAAGATTATTTTTAGGTTCACCAACTAAGCTTCTCAAATAGATAATAAAGGTAAAGCTATAGATTACATGGTAGCAGGCTTCCCAAATCTATGCAAAAGCGCAGAAGGCATGATGATCAAAATATGTAACCCTGTTTTTCCAAAGGAAGTTTTTATCTATGTCTAGAAAATACCATCTAAAGTCTTCTTAATGACACTAGAGGCCAATTTTACACAAGAAAAGTAATTCTATATACTTTAATTAATTTTCGTTCTAGTTTCATCACTATTGCAGTCATTGCACCTGCCAAAACAGGAAGCAAAAAGCTGTCCAAACAAAATGTCCTAATCCAGATACATCCCACAGTGAGGATTTGTGGGACATTGCTTTTACACCTCCCTTACGGGCACACCACAGTGTGTTCTCTTCCTGCAGTGTTCATAGATGGAAAGATGTTAATATGAAAAGTGGAGAACATTTTCAAAAGCAGATATGTAAGATACAGAAGAAGGCAACACAAAAAGAAAAATATTTTCAATCACAAACATAACAAAACTAGTTGATGGGGATAAAAGCAGAAACCACATTAACTAGTAGGCATGCCAAGAGGTGATGAAGCACTGGCAATGGGAAACTGCAAGAAAATGTGCAGGGCTTATGATTCTGCTAGTAAAGCAGCAAGTAACTGCATCCCACAGCCTCAAGTGTTCAGGAGACAAAGTTGCTCATGAGCTGGCTGTGTTTATGAAAGAATCTGTGAAAAGATCTCATTAAATGAGAGACAACAGCCACCATGAATATCATTGTGCCCACCAAATGCCAGATTCTCTCCTTGCCAATACAGTCCCACTGCTATCCCATCTCTGCCCATGGTGCAGAACTGAATGGAGAAGGCGTCAGATGTCAGAAAGTCTACTTCAGGTAACAGGTGATGCAAGGAGGGCAAAAAATTCCAAATGTATAAAAGTCTATGACTTTTGATCATCCTCCTAGCAGTTTCTAAAATTGTTGTTACTTTTTTACAGATAGGGAAAATGTAATGAATTATTGTCATTTCTTTAGGAATATCTTAACCACAGTAGCCGTTTTACACTGAAGAAATTTGACTATTTTTGTATTTGCTTTTGCTATGTTGCCTAATGTGTTCCTGAAAAGCATTTAGCATTACTTCCCTGAGGATGAAATAAAAATCTGAATAGAGTAATACATGCCTTACTTTTCCATCTCTGGAAATCTGGATTCAAGCTTTAATGGGATTTTGATAAAAAAGAGGTATAATATTTCACTACAGTGATATTTCAGGTCATGATTACATGACTTATTTAGATGTTTTGGGACCTACTCAATATGCTTGCTGCTCTCTCATTTTTTCATCATGCTGAAATCTTGCTGTTAAGGATTTTATCAAAGTAGTGTAATATACAATATCAGACTAAAGTAAAATACTGTGACTCTGTCATAGATTTTCATCTTTAAAATGGACACCCAAAGCAATCTTCTTCTGTTTTCTTGAGAGATTTGGAATGACTAAAATCCAAGTCATTAGCATTCAGGTTGTTTATGACATTACAAAATGATGAAAGTAGCTTGAAATGAATAGTAGCTTAAAGTGCGAGACATTTTGTGAAATTATGCATCTGTTTCTTCACTAGCAAATTTGTATGCCAGCCAAGGCATAACAAGGCAGAAGCTGCAATTAAATCAGAGAAAATTCTAATGTTATGTCCAGTTCAGGATCTCAGCAATCCAGGTAAAGAACTTTTAACATTCCCAGTATCCGTAACATACTTTTTAAAAATAAAGTATAAAAACTCTATAATAAACTTCCCATACTTTCTTAAAATAACTTGAATTTGTAAATTGACAGGCCTTCAATAGTCTGTCAAAAGAAGGGCTCAAAATATCTAATCTCATGCCCATATCAACAATCCAGTGGTTTTAAAACTTACAAGACAATTACTTACCTAAAAGTAATGCAACAGCTTAGTTAAACACAAAAAGACAGCCATGTAAAATGAAGAAATACCTAGTAAGGGATCCTAGTCACAAATTTGATTATAAATATAGACTGCAGTCAGAGAGACCCATTTGCAAACCACTTATAAGATGCTCTGTAAAATTCAAACTAAAATAAACATTTAATTGCCAGGCTGAAAGCAGTCATAGTAGCAGTTTGATATCTTCTTGGGCCTTGGTCCAGACATTGGGGTTAAACCATGACAGTCCTCAGTGAAGGAAAATATGTACATACTTACATTTCATTTCAGAGGTGTGTTTGCATATACTTAAAATTAAGCATATGCTCAGTTCATGGATTTGAACACATCTTCAAGGGCTAGAGACCAAAGTCCTATTTTGCAGAGTCAGAGTTGTCAAGACACAATAGTTTTGTTAAATATTACCACTGAGTTTCATACATCTTGTTTTCATTACTGTAACCATTTTTTTAACACACATTTCAAACAGCTTATTTTGAGGTATTC
This sequence comes from Nestor notabilis, assembly GCF_000696875.1. NCBI lineage: Eukaryota > Metazoa > Chordata > Aves > Psittaciformes > Psittacidae > Nestor > Nestor notabilis. Next base: position 57,964 of record NW_009926676.1, read on the forward strand.
ATGCATCCTGAAAATGTTGGGCTTGTTTCTAATTTCTGTGTGATCTCTATAAAGGTATTAATTATCTGAAAACTTGAAAATATGTAAGTTCACACATTATGATACTTAAAAATAGAAACAGCCCTTAAACCAGGCTCTTATGATAAATAGAGCCATATAGTAAACTTTACAAAGTGTTAGTAAAGACTTCTGGTTTTCCATCAATAGTCCAAAAACTATTATTTGCTGCTGATAAAAACAGATATGCTACATCTGTTTGGTAAAGAGCCTGGAATGTTCATACAGATGGAAAGAAACATTGATCAAGAAGTACTGAAAAATACTTACGTGTTCATTGGCCAGAGTGCAATGAAATGGCTGAATTTAGCCATGTTCCCAAAGGATAGGGGACAGCATAAGAAGAATCCCCAAGACTGTTAATTCCATAACATTAACCGAGCAAAGAGGTCAGTGATAAACTTGGCTCACTTCTTTATAGAATCATAGAATGGTTTGGGTTGGAAAGGACTTCAAAGATCATCTAGTTTCAACCCCCCTGCCATGGGCAGGGACATCTTCCATTAGACCAGGTTATGTCAAAGCCCTGCCCAATTTGGCCTTGAACACTTCCAGGGATAGACAAGTGCTACAACCTGTGGGGCAGATCCAACACATTGCATGCTGTCACTCTGCTATGTAGACCTTAAAAGGATTTGAGGTGTGTGATACTCAACTCAGGAATGACTGACAGTACTTCTAGTAAAGACAGCTCACTTTGCTGAGTTGTTTTTTTCCTAGGCATGGGAGGGGAGGGAGGTTTGCCTTGAAGACTGGGATTCACAACAGTTGAGATGCCGAATGTTGGGATGTGATAAACAGATGAGAAATATCAGATTGTGGACACAGTTATATCTCCTGTATGAGCTCAGACATGTTGGAGGCTGCAAATGAAAGTCTGCTGTTTTGTCACCTACACTACAAGAAACACAATATTAGAGGGGGTAGAGTCAGGGTGTCCTCTTACTGCTCCTTGGGTCATTTGTAAGTTGCGGATGATTTTTCTACAAAAAATAACCCCAAAACCATAAACATGACAAATGTCACCTCTGCATACCCACCCAGTGGGCTACAGCTTCTTGCCTTCCTGGCTATGCACACATTCAGATTTAACAGGCAGTAAGTTTTCTGTGGTACTCATGTGAGACACTGGAACTGTGTGCTCATTTCCTGTTAATCTTAGGTGGATGGCTGCTGTAAGTACTAGGGGAAAAGATTTACCACTACTGCTTTTATTTAATGGTATAGGTGGATGGATGCTGTGCTTCAAGTCTCTGAAGGAGTTCAGCCTTTGGGCTTGGCAAGCAACATATAGCATGCCTTCAGGTTGGATTTTGATTTGTAAGTGAAAAGTAAATTATGGAGAAATCACTAGGTACAGTGAGGGTTTAATCTCAATTTTAATGGCCATGTCATCAGAACCAGTTAAAAGATTAGGACAATCAGCATGTACCAGTGTCTCCTATTGTATCATCATCCAGAACAGCTGAAATACAAGAGGAAAAAACTAGAGCTGCATAACTGTTTTTTTCAGAGCTATCACGTTTGGTTCTTGTGTACTTCAGTAGACAGAATAACTTTGTAAAATTTGGAAGTTGCTTTGAAGTTTTTCTTTTTTTCATCCCTTTTACACCTAGTTGAAGAAGAGATTCACAGCAACCACTTCCTGCATTTCTTACAAGCCTTACCTAAGATCCATTGTAATGTGAATATCAAGTCAAGAGTGTGAAAAATATAATAATGAATTAATTTGTTCCATCTTTAACAGTCTTTCTTCATTTTAATAATCTGTAGGGAAGGGGTGACACCAACCTGAGCAAAACAACTGACAGAAAAGCTGACTCAGGAGGAAGGTGGCTTTTGCAAGGTCAACATTAACATTCCTTTGTTTCATGGTCATGCTGAGAATGGCAACGAGAGTGACAAGACATAAATAGGTGTTTTCAGAGTGACAGAAATGTAAATGGGAAATGGTGAAAACGTCCTCACTCATTCCCACTACATCCTCAACATGGAAACCTCTGTTCTCTCCTGAAGTACTTTTCCCTCCCTGTGAAATATTTCCAATTCTTCTCTTCTCTTCTCTTCTCTTCTCTTCTCTTCTCTTCTCTTCTCTTCTCTTCTCTTCTCTTCTCTGCTTCTCTGCTTCTCTGCTTCTCTGCTTCTCTGCTTCTCTGCTTCTCTTCTCACAAAAAAGCAGTCCTGTAATACCTAGGTTTTCTAGGCTTTTCCATTTCCACAGGAGTAACTTGAATGTGCCTGACCTCATTTTGATGTGGCATCGAATAGCATGGCATCAAGAATAGAAGAGAAAAAAATAATAAAAAAAGGAGACAAACATTATACAATAAAAACCTTAATCATGTAGTTATAAGTTTAAAAAAGGTTTGAAAGTCTGATGCTTTGTCTTTCCCATTTCACATGGTCCTGCTGCTAAAAAAAATTTCCCTGAGGTTCCTGCTGCATCTCTCCTATAAATGATTCTCTTTGATCAGAATCCAGTGCAAGCAGGGCTCTTTTTTTTTCAGTCTTACAGAGGCAATGATTCTATATCACAGCATTGAAACTCTTGACAGCTCAGTGGGGGTGAGAAGAAGAAGCAGGGTTATCTAAAAAAGAGAAAAAAGAGGAAGCAATTCAAAGTCAGGCCAAAGATGACAGGAGAATCAGGATAGCAGCTGTACAAAATCATACTTGATCCCTGCCAGAGATGTGGTATGTAGGGGTGAATGACAACTTCTAATTAAAGTTGTGACTGATTACCATGTAAGAAATGACACAATTTGTCGAAGACCTTGAGTCGAAGATGAATCACTTTTATTTGTGGAAAATGCTAATTTAAAGATATGCATTTTTAGAGGAACATCTGTGGCTTATTTTTGATAAAATTCATTCCACAATGAAATTTTTCTTTCTTTTTTTTTAACTAAAACTTATAAATTGTCTTTTATCCAAGCACTGACTTTGCATTATAGTAAACAAAGAGGAAAAAATCATGAAAACAAAATTTGGAATAGACCTGACTGTAATTCATCAGTCCTCATTTGAAATTCCAGGAATGAATCAGTTTTAAAATACAGTATCTGTTGTAGTGTAATAGAGTCACAGATCTGCATCGAGCTACTCAGGATATTATTTTTCAGAGGTTTTGGATTATTTATTTGTCATACATGCATGTGCATTATTCAAACACATGTGCTGACTCACCTGAAAGCACATTTTGAGCCTGGATTCACACCGAGATTAGCCAGCTTCTGTGCTGAGAGCTGTCTCAATTGTTGTCCAAGTTGGTATTTCCCAACACAGAAGATTAAATCATTGTTGCTTTCTCCTGATTGCGTCACCTTTCTCAGGCAGGGCAAAGCCCCTGGTAAACTGCTTGGTGCAGAATTTTCTTAGCATGAAGTCTTTGGCTGGCCAGACACCAGTTTTTCACCCATTGCCAAAGCTGATCTCACATGGAAATTTGGAGGAACAGCAAGGGAATGCTTGGATATTGCCATGCTCTGCCCTCCAATCTACCTGGGCATAGCCTAGGATGTTGAGAGGAACCTGGACAAAACACACATCAGGGATCACACTAATGGTTACACAGCAGGGATGGTCACTAAACAATGGCCCAACCTAAGCGTCTGTAGTCTTCTTTGGGTATATATGCAATTCTTAAGCCCCAGCTGATACCAAGATGATATAGAAGATAAGTTTAATTTTCCTTACTCCATCTTCTTCTCTACATTTGATTACCTAGGCTCCCTGTGCTGTTCCTCTAAGAAACTCCTCATCCATTATATCAACCCTAGGCCTTTTAGGATAAATACAGGCAGGTTCCAAGTAAGAGTGTTATCTAAACATGGAAATAAACATGAAATCCCATTTTAGAGTAAGTAATAGTTGCATAAAGAGCAATGCATGTTTTTCTATGATTGATTGTTCTGAATCTCACTCTTCCTTCTGTCAGAAGAAGGCATCCTGTGGATTTCAGCAAGGTCTGGATCACTACTGCTTTCATTATTTCAATTGACAAACCCATTAACTACTTTTTGATCATTTAGCAGGATAAATATAGCATAGAGACTGAAATAGGGAACTGAAGGTGGTGTGACACATGAAGGCTGAGTACAAACTCAATGGTTTATAGATTAGAATTTCATAAGGTGGGTATTTTGGCTTTGAGAGGAAACTGATTCTTTAAAAATCTTGTTGTTGTTACTGGTTTCTCTGAATAAAAACAATCAGCATGTATGTCTCCACGGTATTTCTTTATATCTAAATATCTAAAATGTAATGCTTAACATTTTTAATAAGATGAGTATCCTAAAATACAGTAACGTGGAGATTTTCCAAACACTTTTTCTTCACTGGCTTGCTCCAGAATTCAACTGACTTTTTACACTTAAAGGTAAGTCTGAATTCTGAGACATTAATTATCACATTTTCATACCCTACGGAGTTATCATATACCTCTAGGCTGTTGCTAGATGATGTTAGTTTTAAAAATGTGGGAGTGAAGAGCAAAGAGTTTTTATGCTTGTGTATGCCATTGTTTCTGCTTACAGTTAGCTTTACAGAGCAGAAAGTGAAATTATGTATTTCTTTTGCAACTCGTAATACTCTTTCCTTCTGTGAACCACATTTTGAGAACAGGAATACCACTGTCAAGTCAAATTTTAAGTCTACATTCCTGGGGTTTTTTTTTCTGAAATTGCACATCATTATGAGTTACCAGTTTAGTTACATGCACCACCTCTGCCTGTGAGAATAAGGAAATACAAGATGAAAGTAAAATTAACTGGCAAATAAGAATGCACTTCTGCCCAATGCTTCTCTTTCCATCTAGGAAGCATAGCCTTGGAGCAGCAAAAGTAGGGTCTTTTTTTGAAGATGTCCCTGCCCATGGCAGGGTGGTTGGAATTAGATGATCTTAAAGGTCCCTTCCAACCCAAAACATTCTATGATTCTATGAATCTATGATTCTATGATTCTGTTCTGTACTGGTATATTTCAGAGCTATGGCAATAAGATGTCTTGAGCCCTGTTCTTACTTCACCAAGATCTCTACTGCACTGTATTACCCATGATGCTGAAGCAAATTACAGGATAAAGAAGATAAAAAATAAAAGCAAAATCTGGTCAGAAAAGCAATGTGCATTTTCTTCTGTGGATTCCATAACAGTGGTGGAAAATAAGCAAAATAAATCTGGGATTCCCTGCAATATAGAAGAGAATCACTAAATCCATTCCTTATGTTTCAAGGAAAACCAAGACATAACTTCATCCTAAACCCTAACCATATAATCTCATGTTGAAATTCCTCTTGGAAGGATTTGTACTTTGGAGAGAGATCAAATATTATATATTTGTACACCCATTGCTGTTATGCCATCAACAGTCTGGGTTTATCTGACTGTATTTAGGCACCTCAGTAAAGTGCTTCAATTAAGAGCTAAGTCTTTACTGAGTCTCTCTTCCAGTGTTCAGATGGGATTAATCACCCTCTGGGAATGCTTTCTTTACTCTCTGAGTTTCTTAGATGCCATAAATGTCTTTGAACCATTTTATTTGGCAGTGGAAGATTTTGTTACTTCCTGCTTACACACTGGTGTACACAGAAACAACAACATTTCATCCTTATTAACATTCAGTTTTATTTTGCTAACTTAAAACAAATTCTTCCAACTATATTCCATATATAGGTTGATAACTGAACTGCATTTCCTGCACTTATTTCAGCTTAAGTTCCTATTTCTATTTATAGGGGTGACGAGAAGAATATACAATCTTGCAAATTAGTGCTCACCAGGGCCTTGTATAGTAGTACTACTATTTCCCACTCTCCCTGTATCTGCATCTTTATATAGGAATGTCTTGATGGTTTTGGACTTACTATGAGATAATGTTATTTTTGGGATTATGGAATGTCCACAGGAATCTCCTTCATGCAGCATATAAAATTGACCTAAGTTCACTGCAAATTTAAAACTGCCGGTGTTTATGATTTTACAGCCCTCAAGTACTGGCCTGTGTTTTTTCTTCAACATATAAAAGCCAAACTGTAAGTGAAACCTACAGAGGAGAGAGGACAAGAAATACTTTGTATTCTTAACTGACAGCTCTGCTAATTCAACCTGAATCCCAACTGCTAAGTTGAGTTATACCCTTTTAAATCTCATCACCCACATGAAAGCTGCCATAGATGAGTTAAGATAGGAGTTTCCCTTCACATAGTCCCCACTTTTGAGTAAGTTTATACAGGTGCCATTGGTTAGTCCTGTATTTTTAACTTTGCCAAGCAGCTCTGGTTAGGGTGATGATGATACACACAAATACAGGCCTCTGTCCAGCATTTTAATTAGGGAAAAAGACATTACTTAAAAAAATAGTGAATGTTTCTGGATAAACATTGAAAAGATTATGTTAAAAAGGATAATATTCTCTAAAAGCTGTAAAATATTCCATCTTCCAAGTAATATATGTTTCTTTTAGGCTTTCCCAGTATCATACATTTAAATAAAATATGTAAAGCTCACATTTTACGTTATCTTTCTATAAAATAGGGCAAAATCATAAACCAATCTGAATGCAGATGATAACCATATACAACGTTGGTTCAGCAAGCACATATTCATAAATCCAAGTGCCTTTTGAAGTTCAATCCCTTATACTTGTCACAGCCTTCTTCTGTCCCCTCTCAGGATAGAGGTCTCTCCTCAGTTCTACAAAAATAAGAGTTAATGAGAAATCCAGTTTTGATAGCTAACACTTTGGATTACATAGGAAGGACTTGGAGATTGTCTGTACAAAGACCTTAGCTTTGTGCAAGGCAAGCTGAAGACCACAGACAAACCTCCTTTTGTAGCATTGCATCAGGCCATATCCAGATCAGAGATGGAAAAGAACTCATCAAATCCACCCATTAATGAGTGGTATATTCAGTGGGCAATCCTTTGGGTGTCCTTTAACCTGTTAGAAGTTTCAATTTCAACAGTGCCAGTCTACTTCAGATTTCTCAAACATGCTCTTGTGACCAATCTCACATTCTTGTCTTTTATTTCCCAATGATGCATTCATTTTGATCATTAACATCTTGCAAGCAGGTTAGACATGAACAAGGTAGTTTGATATCCTCCCTGAGCCCAGATAATACTTTTCAGCTGAACCCAGGACAGGACATTATTCCAGTGGCTCATTGTTCTCATTGTTAAAAATTTTCCTCTTGTGTCCAGTCAGAAGTTCCCCAGGAGTAACTTGTGCTCATCACCCTCATCTTTTCCATGTTACTCCCTGTGAAAGGAGAGCCTCCATCTTCTTCGTAACCAACCTTTAACTACTGGAACATGGTGCTAAGGTCTCCCCTGAAATGAGGGTAAGTAGTAGTTACATATCCCAGACAGTGATGAGGAAATACCTGGAATGTCATGAAGAAATATTATGGTTCCAAATGACCACACAAAACTACTCTATAGTTGGAGGTAAGGGAGAATCTCCTTTAGTTCAAGCACTCAGGGCACTAGCAAAAAACTTCAGTTGTTGTAAACCAAAGTAACTGGAAAATAGCAATTTGCAGCGTATTCTCAGTACATGCAAGGCAAGCAGAAAGGTTTTCAGTGAGACATCCAGCTGGTAAAACCTGGAGTGCCTCCTGTGGCCTGCATTGCCAGCTGGTGTAGATCAAGCACTGTTGTCAGCAGAGGTGCATCAGTTTCTGTTAGCTGAGAGTCTGATACAGAGACCTAAGTAATGCAGTACTGATTTTTCACTAGCTGATGACTTCCAATGACAGGTTTTCAGATCATAAGAAGTTAGAGTATTTCTAATTATTATTGTTATTATTATGGCCAGAATGCACATGGCAGTGATAACCTAGAAACTTCGCTACGTTCTGCATTGCTGTTGTCTTTATTAGAAATGGGTTACATTTGGTTTTGAGGTCTGTTTTCACACAGGTTTTCAAGTTTATAAAAGAATCTCATCTAAATGCAGAATTAAGGTAATGATATTATTTTCTTTAGATTGGGAAGCCAAGTTAATTAGCGGTTATAAAGAATTTTGACATGTTCAGATAGAAAGCAGGTATACCCAGAATATATCTTTGCTTTCCCCAGCATAGTCTAGCCCCATAACTTGTAATCATTCCAACATGCACATTATTAAAACCGCATGTTTTATTTTGTTCATTTTTATGTCTTCAGTTTAAGTTGTATAAATATTCTAACAGGCCATTTTAACTTTAAGGATCTAACAGGGGTGGTATATCTTTAAATCAAATTGACTATATCAGGGAACTGTATACAGGTGAGAAAGTATCAGTTACAGCAAATATGGGATACAGATGTTTATAGAGAAAAGGAGAAATAAGTAGATCTTTAAAGAGGGTTTATCTCATACTGTATTTTATGGCTTTTTTAGAAAAGTTCAATCACTTAGCTAGAGATTTGGTCTGTAAGGCACTTGATTTTAACAAATACTCCAAAGCCACCAAATATTATTCCCAGATTAGCATTTTGTTGATAGCATTCATTTAAGAAATAAGACAAAAAAGAAGCCATGAATGCGTGTCTTATGGCAATATGAGGAATATTAATTTATGCAGAAAGCAAAACTAGAATCTGTTATCAATAATAAAAAAAAACCTCCAAAGATTTAAAGGTGACCCATATATTCCTGCATTGTAAGCAATAGGCAGCAATAACCTTTCCTAAAAAATATACATTTAATGAAGAGCGATGAGAAACTGCACTCTATGACGGCTTGCCTATACCCCAGCAATTAATTGCTATCTTTCCAGCCTTAGGCAAAATCTATATGCAGCTACAAGGGAAAATATTCAGAGGCCATGGATTTCAGTGTTACCTATGTATTGCTATGTGTCCTTCACTGTGTATGACCAAAATCATCACCACCCATGTAGCTCAAAGCTTGAGTCTCTTCAGCTCATGAGTGGAGTTGAAGCAGAATCAGAGTGAAAGGTAACAAGTAAATACTCTGATACAATATCTAGGTTAACTCACCAACTAGTATTCATAAGTATGACTTCTTACCTACATCAGCTGGTTAGAGGAAATTGTTTTATCTGTCAAAAAAAGCCTTAAGATGTCATACATTTACACCATCTACTTTGCAATATAGAAGTATAACCAGGGAGGAAACCTTCCAGACTCAGAGATTTCCATCTGGCCCAGAGCACTGAAGCATGACTCCTCAGGAGTGCTGTCCATAGTAGAAACACTATAGCATATTCTTGACACTGTATACTGTTTGCCTAAAGCTATCAGATTAGATTCATGGTTTTCATCCTTATCTTCAAGCCCCACAATATCCCAGAGGTACCATTCAAACACCAGGTACTCACTATTCTTAACATAGTATATATATAAAATGTATGCATGCTTATAAACAAAATTCAAACCAAACCTCTGTTCACAGTCTGATTGTGAGCGAAAGGTGGTGAATTTAGTCAATTTATTTAATGCTGTCTTAACAGGCAGCGAAATAGTCTGCTGAACACTGTAAAGCTTACATAAAGAAAATGACATTTACTATCAATCAGACTGGCTTCACAAGACTGGCTTGAAAAGAGTATGGTCCCTTAAGGTTTCCTTACAAACATGATAATAGCAGGGCATCTTGTCATATTCCCATGCTCTCCCCTTGCACACATTATTTTGTAATTCTTGAAAGAAACAGAGAAAATAAACCCAAGGTGTGAATTTGATTACTGTTGATGGCACAATACAACTGTATTTTACTAAGATGCTTTAGAAATGTGAAAAAAAAAGGAAAATCTGTAGTACAATAATTACTATACCAAATATTAAAAGAAGGACAGAATAATTAGTGAGACAGCAAAGAGCTTCCACTGTGGAAAAGGACAATAATGACTACATCTGTTCTACAGGAAAGATTTTTGTAAACAAACCCACTGAAGCTTATATTTCCTGAATTTGGTTGGTTTATTTATTTTCATATGGAGTGTCATTTGCAGGAAGTCACACATTCAGTACTGCTTCATAAACATTTCCTTCGATGAAACACTTTTATTTGCAAGCATGGCTTGCACTAGGGTACACAGGGCAACTGTGAAGAAAAATTCTACATTATTTCTTAATCAGAGCTTTAATAGGTCTAATGTAACTATTTTTTCTGGAAAAGAGGCTGTCTACAAGTCAGCATCTAGTGTGTCCTGTTGAAAAGGAGATAAGAAATGGAGATGCAAAGTAAAGTCACTGAGGTATAAGAGCATCCACAAATAATAATAAAAAGCATATGACACCCGAGATGTTAGAATCTCCTCTCACAAGTGAAAGATAAACTAATAGGCTGGATTCCTTCTACAGTTAACAGAGAGAGGTACTGCTTTTGCACATTAAGGAAAATTCATCATTTCTCTGGAGTTCATTGGAGGCATCTATTCTGTTGACATGTGGAGTGTAGATTTTCAATGGGAGTGTAATGTTCAATCTTTAAGGTTCAAGCATTTACATGACAAAGTTAGGCAGCTGATTAAGGATTGACTTGATTCTACCTGCAGCTGGTAGAGAAATAGTAGTTCACACTGAGAGCAGCTCATTTTGACTGCATGGTGGGATAAAGTGCATGGCACCCAAATCAACTTAGTTTGTGTAGGTGTTTGTGTCTTATTTGTGTGTGTGCCATTATAAAAATCTGAACTAGGACCTGATGGAACCTATTTAGGGAAATAATAGCAGTTTTCCAATTTACTATGAAAGCATCATGCTTCACTGACAGATTGTTCTTCCTCAGTTTCTCATCCATTGTTGCAATGTTGCTGTCTCATTCAATAGTAGCTGAATCCAAGAGGAACTCTTACTATCAGTTCTCTGTAGCTCAGTCTTAGGCATTAGGATAAAAGATACAAGAAAATGTAGAGGGCAGATTTAAACCAGTAGTATCAAACACTTGACATGAAGGCACTGTGGTGAAATGTTAGGATTTCTCACAGACAGCAATGCAACTTTAGCATCAAAGTCCTAATTGAAAACACTTTAAATGACACGTATATTTAACTAGCATTCTGAAAGTGATTTATCATGGACTTCAGTAGAACTATGTCCTAAGCTACAGTGATGTATCAAATGAGAAGTGAGTGACAGAAAATTCATGTGACATGCATACAACTAGATGATAATATATAAAATATGAATTAGTGCTACAATGATTGAAGACCTTCTCTAAAATTAAAGCAGCAACCGTCTTCCTCCAGTTGTTCTTCTGTTACCATGAATAGAATTTATTTCAGATCTGGGCAGCTCTGCAGGCTCCAAGAGCTGTGTGCTGAACATCTCACACAGCAGAGTGCCACAAACCATAAATACCATATAACCAGGGAAATGAAATATGACGTGTGCCAGGAGCACTTCACAAACAGGAAATGAGTACCCATCTGCAGAAACCCTGGCATTCAAACTATAGGACAGAGACAGTGTAGGGATGCATCATGGAGCAAGCCAACCTTGTCAGCCTGCTTGATCCTTTCTCACAACTGGGCAGTCCCTGTGCTCTGCCAGCACACGTGGCACAGCTTTAGAGACCTAAGCATAGTTTTCCATATTCCTCAAAAGCCATAGCTTGGTCACTGTCTTGTTTTCTTCTTTTTCCCCTTTCTTTTCTTCATGCAGAAAGATCTACTGAGTATGCAGACACACTGCCTTGTAACTTGACGGTGTATCAGTAGTCACAGTATAACTGATGATCTGCCCCAAGGTGTGACATTTCAATCATTTTTGTAATCTGAGGGTCTTTATTAGCACCAGGACATGACAATGATTAGGACATCAAAGCCCAACACTGTAAAAGAAAATCTCTCTTGTACTGCCAAAGGTAACAGGTATGGAATTATCATGCATATTTTCTGTCATACCAGTGCTTTAGCCCTGTAAATAATTGTATCTCCTGTTCACTTATTAATATCTTTTAAAAATTCACTGTTTTATTTATTATCTTTGAATTTATTTACACGCACTGTGCTCTCTCATCAACTCAAATGCTAATAAAGATTCTGTTTACCATCACAATAATAATCATATTTTGATTCTTCCATCTTCATTGTAGAGTCTGCTTTTTCTACAAGATTGCACACATAATTCTCCCCTGGGTTCACTAGTAAAAAACTATAGTATGTTGAAAATAGTCTTTGTGAAAATGTAATTTACATTCTTTATGTTAGGGAAAGTCAGTCACACTAAATAATAAGCATTTCAGGGAACTTACTAGATACCAGCAATGCTGTTCATGACTCAGAACTCCCCACTGCTGTGGTGTGAAAGATTGTTTCGTATCATTTGCAGAATGCGGATGCCTGGGACTGAGATTTCATTTCCAAATTATATGACACCATAAATTACACTAAAGGAAGAAAGGAAGTGATAGTTGGTGTGGAGGAAGGGTACTTGGTGATGACTATCTATTATGATAATGGCAGACATTTGGCTTGACTGTGATGTTTTAAAATATCTCTTCTGTGGAAAAAAAGTAGGTATTAATGTATTTTATTTATCTGATACATGCAATAACATTGGCAGCACATTTCTTTGTTGAACAGCAGTACTCCCTTCAGTCGAGGGAGTCTCCATCTCCGTTTCAGTTAGACCTGCCAATGTATTCTGACTTCAACACTTGTGTGGTGAACTGGTTATGCAGACAACAAATAATATGAAATTGAATTGAAACTTCTTTTTCATAATAATTGTATGTTTCAATGAAACATCACAGAGGACTGGAAGGTGCTCCTCTGTCTGACCTTGACCAGGTAATTAGTTCTGGGAAGTTTGTTACCAGGTTTCGTCATTGTTTGACCTGTGGAAATGTGTCTCTTTTACCATACCCCTTCTAGAAAATCTAGACAGGCTTTGGCAATTCAGGCTTCGTATATAGGGGGTGAGATGGATGGAAATATAAATTGATGTTTAAAATACAAAAACATAAAGATTTCACATAGGAAATAACTTGCTAAAGCTGGGATTATAAAAATAATGTACCCAAATAGGAAATAAATATTTATTTTTTACCTCTTTGAGTATTTTCTGGGTGGGAAAAAGGGTGAAAATATTGATTTTCCAGATATAAAAGTAGCCCTGTTTCTAAAACAATGGTTGCTCTTATTTTCTCAAAAATGAAACAAAGGAAACTGAAAGATGGAAAAAAAATAAAAATAGGAAGCTGACAGTTCATTGCCAGAGGCAAAGCAACAGCTAAAGGAGTGTGTATGAAGAAGTCTAAATATATGATCTGAGTGTTATCTTGAAACTTATAATGTGCCTACATCCACCCACATGCACAGGACTTTGCAATACCTGTATTCTTGTTTTTGGAATTGCCATTGGTTAAAATTCCCAAGCTTGCTTTGAGAAATGCAGCCACTGATACTAGGTGTAACAAGCAAGAGCTCACTGCTGGTTTTGATGCAAACTGCAGCAGTTCCTACCTCTTTGACAGGCTTCACATACATTTAGGGCCCTCTATTTCCCCCCTTTCCTACCCTAATGTGTGCCCTTCAAATCTCCCACCGAATAGGATCCCAGCTCCATCTCCTCACTTATCTCTATCCTCTCAGTATTCAGTTGTACTGGGTTTGCATGGCAAGGTTTTGGTAGCGGGGGAGGTTACAGGGGTGCAGCCCATGGGAAGGACTCACACTGGAGAAACCCATTGAGTCTCCTATGGGAAGGACCCCACACTGGAGCAGGATAAGAGTGAGGGAGGAGTAAGGAGTGACTGAGACGTGTGATGAACTGACCACAGCCCCCATTCCCTGTCTCCCTGCACTGCTGGTGGAGAGGAGGTAGAGAATTCAGGAGTGAAGTTGAGCCAGGAAGAAGAGAGGGATGAATGGAAGATGTTTTAAGATATAGGTTTTATTTCTCATTACCCTTCTCTGGTTTGTTTGATAATAAATTGGACTAATTTTCCCCAAATTGAGTCTGCTTTGCCCATGACAGTGGGTCATCTCTCCCTGTTCTTATTTCAACCTATGAGCCTTTTGCTATGTTTTCCCTCCCCTGTCCAAGTGAGGAGTGCACTGATAGAGCACCTTTGATAAGTACCCAGCATCCAGCCAGGATCAGCCCACCACACCTGGTCATCTTGCACCACTCTTCTACTATGAATCCCTCCATTGGGATGCCAACACTTTTGCCAACCCTAAAACTGGTGGAAGAAGCAGTAAGAAAAGAGAGCTAACAGGAAGGCATGGGATGGTATAAAGCAAACCAGAGATGATACAGCTTCTGAGCACTCAGGTAACACCAACTCTGACTCCTTTCTACTCACTCATCAGCAGGGTGAGGTTAGTCAGTCTGCAAGAGCCCATGTTAATGATTTCTAATTCCCAGCACCTGCAGCTCACTTTGGAATTTGCACTACTTGCAGGATATGAAACATCATATGCCATTGAGAAGAATAGGAGCATGGTTAATTTTATATATCAGAGGGAAGTTTTGGAACTTACTTAGATGTCTACCATTCCTGAAATACAGACATTTTGAAAACTAAATGGGTAGTAAAAAAACAACACACACCCCTTTCAAGACACTTAAAACAGAGAAACGTGTTCTGCAAGGGAGAGCAGTCAGCACTGAAAGCCTTGGTTCAGTCCCCAAGCATAGCTGAGGGAGTACAACAGTCCTGAGGTGTGTTACCAAGTTAAATGAGCAGAAAGAAGCAAGTGAAGGATATTTTTACTCTGACCAATCCCTATCCCCACAGGCCTTGATTCAACCTAAATTCCATCTAAGCCCTGGTACCTCTTGTTGGCTCTAGGCTTTCAGAGGCAGCCAGCCAATAGGAAACGCTGGGCTCAGGGACTTAAGTGGAATTTAAGCTGGGGAAAAGTTGGATGAAGTATTGTTTTCAATTATTTGGTTTTCCTTTATGTTAAGATAACTTTTAAAATATTTCTGCTTGGGCATTTAGAATATTTCTCAAGTTTTCTTTATGGCCAACTCAAAAAATATTTTCAATCATTTTCATTTATTATAAAAGTCAGGCAGTAGCAGTGACAGTAATGACAAATTCATGTAATTTATTTGCTCATGTTTTGGAAATTTACCTTCAAGTAACAGTAAAAAAGGAGCTGGATTGGTTTTTATTTAGCTTCTAAAAACATATCAATGTGTAATAGAGTTTCCCAAGTGATTTTCATGAATTTACAAACAGGCTGCTGAAAAACCCTGGTCAACAATAAATGATTAAAAGCCATCTGCGATGTACACAGCTACAACATGTTTTGGCTCTGGGAGTCTATTGAATGCTCAGCTTCAGCTTGTACAGTGCACTGTAGTTTTGAACATGTAAAAAAGCCCTCCCTCCAGTGCTACCCTGATTCAACTACCACTCTAGTTTGATAGCAAGTACAGCTGTGAAGGATTTGCGGATTTTGACTGCAAATTTTGTGAAGGCAAACATCAAAAAACTTTGGGAATTCATTCCGACATTCAGGATGTGGGGAAAAAATAAAAAGAGCATAATTCATCCAACTTTGTTTCTGTAAAATAAATATTGATTTTGTGATTCCATAGACGATAATAACTGTTACAAATACCTCAAATTGTTTAGACTCCGAGTATCTTTTATTTTTTAAACAATTGAAAAATTTGAGTTTGATACAAAACACTATTTTGTCATAGATCGACAACAAAAAATCATTATTCACCAAGCCATATTCTCAGGAGGAAGACATAGCAGGGCCATACCATAAAAAAATCTAATGAGTACAAAAGGTACCATTTAAAAATTATAAAATACGATTCAACTAGAAATATATCTAAAATGTAACAATCCAGATGAAACTAACCCCTGATTTTGGAGCAGTCTGTGAACACTAAGCTATGCCTGAGGACTAAAATCACTTTAAAAGCTTTCAGACTGTGTTTTCAGTTAGAAAAACATGTTTGAGAAGGGTATGATGCAGAGGGGAGAACAACAAAAGGTCGCTTTTCTCTGAAGCTTCAGACAGTGTGTTTAACAACAGCTGAGCCTACAAGGGTGTTCATCTTTCATTTCAGGGTAGCACAACAGTAGAGTAAAAGTGAAAATGCAGGAAATGGTTTAGCCAGAACTGGCATTATTTCAGAAACCAAAAGGGATAATTTGATGTTAGTAATTGCCTATCTATTGTAATTAACCATGTTTAAATAGTTGGACAAGGATTTATATAAACAGTTATGTGGGTATTCTACTTAAAGCTGGAAAGTCACTATGACACTTCTCACAGACAGCAAGAGAGGGGTGGATGTCCATAGTATTTCTGGGCAAAAACTTGCCTGACTGGTGTCATGCTTGACTCTGGACTTTAAGCCAGACTATATTTAATCCATGATCCAGGCATCTTCTTGCATTTTATTTAGTTTAGAAAAGCTCGTTTGACTATTCATTCTGTCACAGTGGGCTTTCACAGGCTTTGAACTATATAATATCAGAGGCAGGGGAACAGGAATAGCAAAATTGTGGCCAGACAACAAATTTCAGGACAGTATTTACTGGATGTGAATGAATGAGTAGTCATTACAAGCAGTATTCCTTTGCAAATGACCTACAATCAGTCTCAAGTGGATGCTTGAAGTACTATTACATTGTGGATTGAAGGATTATAGCTCCAAAAGGAATCCAAAAGAGGTGATTATCTAATGCTTTCTGGCATAAGGGGTTTTTTGGACACCAGTATGCCAACCAGAGCACTTTAAAAAAAAAAGCCAGAACTGTAAAACAAGCAGTAGTCAAATGTTCTGTAATAGGAGTATGTCTTGGTGCTTGGTGTAACAATAGATTTGAGCAATCCCTGTGCTAAAACCAGATTTTTCTTTCTTTTAGGTATAAGAAAATTGTGTAGCTACAGAGACCCATCTCCCTAGATTAAGAGGCAGCATCATATGCATCTCTGCTTATTCATGTGAGAACTTATTAAATATTTGCCATTCTTTTTGAGGGCTATAAATTGCTTCCTGTTTTCTGGTGAGTTTCTCGGTAAGATCAATAACTGGAATAAAGTCACATTTCAGTGTAACTTCAAGTGATAATTTTTAATGCAAAACAGCAAACTTGCTGATGAGTAATTTTTCCTTCCAAAGAGGTTTAATTATTTAGCCTCCCCATTCACTTTGATTGATGCATATTCCTTTTACTGGCTACTGTGACAATGAAGAAATTCAGGATGGGATGTGAATGAAAACTGCGTTCCCTCAGGTATATAACTTTAAGTTTTCTTTGAAATAGATGAAGCAGCAGCAAGAGTCTGTTAAACTCCTTAAGCCAATTGTAGAAGTATTTTCTTAATAAGTATAATTTAATTGAATTGTGGGGAATATCTGCTAAAAAGACGTGAAATTCTCTGTCCTTCTTCTAGAGTTATTTTAAACTGCCTGTCTTGATCACTACATTATTGTGCAAGATTCAACAAGGCAAAGTGCTGGGTCCTGCACTTGGGTCACAACAACCCCATGCAACGTTATGGGCTTGGGGAAAAGTGCCTGGAAAGCTACTCAGTGGAAAAGGATCTGGAGGTGTTGGTCAACAACAGACTGACTATGAACTAGCAGTGTGCCCAGGTAGCCAAGAAGACCAACAGCATCCTGGCCTGTATCAGAAATAGTGTGTCCAGCAGGGCCAGGGCAGTGATCATCCTCCTGTACTTGGCACTGGTGAGGCTGCACCTCAAATAGTGTGTTCAGTTCTGGGACCCTCACTACGAGAAAGACATTGAGGTGGTGGAGTGTGTCCACAGAAGGTCAACAAAGCTGGTGAAGAGTCTGGAGCACAAGTCTGATGAGGAGTGGTGAAGGAATGTAGGTAGGTGAAGGAATCCTAGATCATAAACCTTAAATCCAACATCTTGGCATGAAAAATTGAGATAAGAGCTTTCTCAGCTTTAGTTTTCATGGTTAAAGTGGGCTAATAGATGAGTTTTTGTGGTTAGGTACAGCTGCAAGGAAGAGGGTTTCATTTCACATAATACTGGTTGTGTGCAGTTTATCCCAGAACACTTTGTAGTGTCACACTTTTGTGTAGTGCTGTATGTGAAGGTGAATATGGCAGCTCAGTAAAAGCTGGCAATTACTGTTAGTTTAGCCCTAGAAATGTCTGGATTATGCTCAGTCCTGAATACATGTGCTTCTAAAGCACATTCAGAGCTTTAAATCAGCTGAGTCTCCTAGTTTGCAAGTAGTCCTTTTTATTGTTTGAGCTCTGGGATCATAAATTGCACTTATCAGAGGACAATGCATGGTAAAGTGATAGATGTTGGCTCATACCTGAAGTTTTCCAACAATGGAATACATAGAAAAATCCATGTATTTCACCCTGTCACCTTGTGGCATTATGTGGCAAGAGACTGTTGCCAACCCAAGAGAGTAAAATAATCCTTAAATGATCCGTTTTCCCTGCTTAACACTTCATTCACAGTTTTAGATGAAGCCCTACTTCACAACAAGTTGCTAAGGGAATTTTTCTGAAGGGCTATATCTGTATCAGGAATTTAAAGAAAATAATTAGATTCTTGAATGCTTCAGTTCCCCTTTGACTCATAACTTGACACTCATAAGAAAAGATAATGCACAGTGGTTTACACTTTTCCATTAAGAGATATTGCTTGTCAAAACTGAAAAAAAATCAGTTGAGAGGCTGGGGTTGGATTTTTTTAAATGAATTTCTCCTTTTGACAAAAATCTATTTGTTTTGTTAAAATTTCCTGTTTAGACATTTTCACATGCAATATTTTGATTTTTCTGTTTTAAATTACTTTTTTCCTCAAATATGTAATTTGCTGTGGCACAAAAATTATTTCTCAAAAGCTCAGGTAAAATGAATTATTTACACACAAGAAAAAATAAATGCAATGAATGATGCAGGCTGAAGGGAGAGGTTAAGCCACTAAGACTGCACCTTTTCTGAGAGTTTTGCTTTTGTGTGTGTGTGCTGAAAAAAACCCCTGTCTTCCCACCTCTTCTTATTTGGGAATGAACTCATAAGAACAAACACACAGAGAACATCTCAGTAACTGGAACTTGCAAACAGTTTATATTGTAACAAATGTTATTCTTAATACACTAAAAAATTCCATCTGGGTCCTACTGTGCTGCTTTCATTTCCGTATGTGTCACAACTCAGCCAGTTTCTAAGATGCTGACAGATTACTTTGTAAGACTAATATATAATGATGCTTATTAAAAGTGTGTCTTTGCCACAAGATCTAATTCTACTGTTGTATTTAAAGCATCCAGCCTCTTTTTATATGTGACAGTGAGCTAGACAATTTCTTACAGTCTCCACTGGAATCTTATAATGAAGGTTATTGCCGTTTTTCATGGATCTATAGAAGAGTTGGTTTTCCTCCAAGATAATACACATCTGTGGTGCTCTTGAAGTATTTTGCACCTAGACCCATAGCACAGTGTCAGGTTTTTGCCATTCACTCCCATTTCAAAGGCTGGAAGTAACACTGAAGAATGGGATTTCCCACAGAGATGAAAGCTGACTTAAGTGTGTCACACACTCCTGTGTGGACAACTCTCTCTGCTGCATCTCTCAACAAAACACCTTGCTGGAGGAAGATACCGTCTAAGTGGCACTCTTTATTCTCTTTAGATGTTACAAAAAAAACAAAGTTGGATAAAAGACTGTAGAGAAAAAAAGTCTGGGTTTAGGAAGAAAATGCTTCAACCGAGGCAGGATTTCACGATTCAGTTCCCCAAATCCAGATGGAGTGGGTAGTATTCCCAACCTTAATTTCTTCACAAAGCTTATTTATGCCTTTGTTAAGATGTTTGCTGACAAAACAGTACTAGAACAATATTAAAGTTTTTCTGTATTCCAGCTTTTCCAGAAAAATCTAACCACAAATTCTACAGCAACACATAACCTCTAAAAACAGCAAATACCTGATCATTTTGGGCTAACAAGATCCCTAGATGTCTAAGAATAAGGCCCTACACTGTTCCCAAATTTCAGTAGTTCATGCTTTTTTGTAAACTATGTAACAGCAGAGAGAGGGTTTGGTACAGAAATATCACATCTCCATCCATGTCCTTGGAGGGATGGATGCCTGCAATAGCAGTCTGAAAATGTCTTCATTCTCCTTTTTTCGCTTCTTTTGTGCTACATCTGTAGGAGAGTCAGCTCAGCTCATGAGGATTGTGGTGGGATAGCTGAAGAAAACATTGCCCTGAGCTGCTTGTTACTGCTCCTCAAGAAAAGGTGGTTTGCTGACCTAGTTTATATTTGTACTGAAGTGGACTAAACAAGCTCAGACAAATTACCTACTTCATCTCAGCTCTTGGGCCTGTCACTTCCACCTGCAAGACAACAAACAATGACTGAGAGATCTCCATTTTTTATATCTAAATTGAGGTATAAGCACCTTAATGGACAAGGACCTGGAGGAATATCTTTTGCTGATTATTTGAATTATGCAGACTGGTGACAAAATAGGATTGGTTAGTCAGCAGTGAAGCACATTGGCAGAGATGCCTTCATGCCTTAACATAAGTAACGCTCAGGGCCTGCATTGTGCAGTTTTATACCCTCTCACTTAAGGTGTTGTAACTGCAGTTTTCCAGAGTCTTGGTGGCACTTTCCTCTTGTTTTTCTCTGTGCTAAAATTCAGGTGTTACTGCCCTCACAACCTTGCCAAACCCTGTTGTTGGTGTTCTGACAAGTTCTCATAGGAAGTGACTGCCGCTAGCGTAAGAAACACCTTGCAGATTTCAGTTTATACAAAAAGAAAAACAAGAAAAGCAGCACAGTAGGTAATAGTCAGGTATATACTTGACAAAAGCTCCAGGAATACATGTGCAGAGTCTTAACCGTCAAACAATGTGCAACATCTCTTCCTAATTAGCACGCTCCAACTAGTACTAACAGCTTCACGAGCAGAAACAAAGAATAGGAAGCTTGAGCAGTTCCTGGTTAAAAGTACATAATGCTAGCAGGAAAGCACGGTGAAAGATGTCATCATTGTCATCATCATCATCACCACCATCATCTTAGTTGTTGCTTCTTGCTGCGCTGGAGAGAGTTGTCACCCGAGGACACTTATCCTGGACATCCATCACTGTTCCTCCTGCCTGGCCACTGGAGTTTCCCCTTTCCTGTTCCCTTTCCTACTCTCTTCCTCTTCCCTTTCTCTCACTGTTGTTCTCTCTCCTTCATTTTCCCCAAATGTAACTTTCAACATGAGAGTCAATGCATGTCATCTGCTACAGACCCTTCTTATACATCTTCATGCATATGGCCCTGTCTCATTCTCCCTTGTGTAACAAATGCTCATGAAACTAATCATGGGCATGTCAGCATAATGTCAGCATTTATCAGCTTAGAGTCTATGGCTGAAAAATCACAAGCCTCCACCTCACATGCAAACCACTGTGATTTTTCAGTGTTAGAGCAAGAATATTCAAGATTTTACTATGCCACAGACCATGATGATTTCCAGTCTATAAATCAAGGCCATCTGTGAGCACCAAATTCACCTAATGTATCAAGATAAATGGTTAAAATGTAGTACTTGATCATTTATAAGCTGCATTTTGCAAGACTTTTATTAAAATAGTTCTTTTCTGTCCTTGCTATTTTTACCATAACTTCAGCTATATCTCTTTTGTTAATTCAACAAATTCCCAAGATACCCTTAAAAATAATTGGAATTATTAACCTCTAGATTCTCAAGGGTACAGAGCCTTTTATTATACAACCCTTCACACTTGGTATTCCGTGTGAACTCTGATCAAGACCAACTACTTAAGAATGTGTTTTACAGTTCTGTAACTCAAGTGCAATTGGGCTCAGAAAACTTGCAACTGTTTTAAAATATGAATTATGGGAAGCAGTATTAAGAAGTAATGATGCTTTCAATCCAAACATTTTGCTGAGTTTTGTGCAGCTTTGGCTGCATTTCACTCTTGAATGAAGTGATAGTGATTAGAAGAGTATCTCTATGATCCTGTTCCAGCTGTAGCATGCATTACAATGGCAGATTACTACTTACGTATTTACTTCAGATTTTTTATTAATCAGTCATTAAGTTGAGACATTGCATGATCAAAATTTTAAATACAAATGCTTTAGCTTCTCTCACCTTATTATTCCAAACCCCTTTCCCACCCGAGTCTTTACCACAAATCACCACATGATCGAACTTGCTATGGAGTGAGACTAGATCTCCATCATCCTTTTTCTTTTAATCAGATGATGGGCGAGGTTACAAACGGGAATACAGAGGTTCTGATCCTGCTACTTGAGAGTTTTTTAGTTTGTAATTGGCCTAAGAAGCTTTTTGAAATATAAGAACGGGGCTTTGCTAACAGCAGAACTGAAAGTTAATCTTAAATTTGGAAGTTAAAGTTCTTTACTGATTCTTTCCTATCTTCCTCTATATATTTTCACTGGTCATTTCAACTTTTAACTAGCAGAATCCTAGTGTAGAAAAATAATGCCTAACTGATGATTTACAGAACATAATCTAGCCCTATTCTCAACTTTTCTGCTGCAACTTTGATGCTTTAAATATGGTGTGCTCTTTGGTGAAGCTCCAGGAAAGTCTCTTCAATACCTTTCATTGGGATCTTTCTTCAGTACTAGGCTGCTTCTTGTCTTTTGAAGTGTATATCCTAAAAGAATATAAAATGGTAGTCAGAAAGAAGACCCTCATTTGCTTACATTTCATTTTGTCCCTCGTTTTTTTCTGGGAAAAATTTGCAACACTTAACACGCCCATAACACTACAACAGTGGACAGCATGACAGGTTTCATTTATCTTAACAAATCTAGAGGTATAGTTGTTGCTGCCCTTAGCAGCAAATTGTCTCAGATTCTTGATGCTTTGCAGAAAGTCTGGAAGAAATCCTCTTTGGCAGTTCCAACGTAAGCCGTTTATTCTGTACAGGATATCATTGCTCCATTTACTTCATGTTGCACATTATAAAAGAGCATTTCTGAGTGATCGTAAATGCATTGTGAATTAATAAAGTTACCATTTATGGCAATACAGAAAGAATCTGCACTGGATCGTTTAGGTTTGATGTTTGTCTCCTTAGTATCTATTTCACACTGGTGTGCTTATATTAATATCAGCAAGCTATAGTTTCAGTGAAAGGCAAGTTATGTCCCATGTGTGTATCTATGCTAAGGGAAACCTACCACCTACAAGGGACAGCTGGAGGACATTTGGTGTATGCCTTTTATGCCTGGCTTTAATAGGATTATTTGTAATTCACTGGTGACACCTTCATGCGGATGTCTAGGTATATTAAACTGAAGTCAGTTTCACAGATTATTTCTTATGGTGTTATTGGACATCAAAGCACCTGACAAGGATGGACAGCAAAAATAATTAAATTGTTTTATTGATTCACCAGACTTCTTACTCTCTCAGCTCTTATTTTATACTGAGATTGTAACTTCAGTGGAGTAGCAACCAAATGAACAGTACTGGTACTAAGTCCCCGGCTAGGGCTCCTAAGTGTGATAATAATGCAACTATATTCTTTTTTCTGTACTGTTACAAAGTACAACAAGATAGCGCCCTTCAGTCAACTGAACATAATAGCTAGAACAGAGGCTAGTGTGCCTGGATGAATAAAAAAGCTGGGTTGTTCTCATGCTTTTTAGACACATTCAGGAATCATCCAGCAAAGTATACAGTAACAGAAATGACAGCAGACATCACTAACTGTAAGGAAATCATAGCAAGTATTCAAAGCAAACATTTCTAATCCTATTTTATGGAGGTGGAAAGGAAAGCATACAGAATTGAGGGACTTACTTATGCAAACTTACCAATGAAGCATTTACCAGAATTAATAACTGAGTCAAAGCCTCTTTCCCATAGCAACTTTAAGGTTTGTTTCACTATTTATATTTAGTATTTGTGCACATGCTGATGCACACTTAATTGGCAAATGTCATGTTGAGCGCAGATAACCAAGAAAACAAAACAACACACAAGTAATTTTTTCCACTGAAAAAGGGAAGAAATTAGTGTCTTCATGTGTCCCCCTTCCAATTCCTCATCTCTCAGTACCCACAACTGCAGATACTTCTCCCTGTAAAACCTTGAGTAACAGCCCAGAAAATTGATTTGTTTGCACCACGAATCTCACAGTTAGATGAAAGGAATGGAAATTGCTGAAACAAAGCAAGAAGACCAACACTGAAAATATGGTAAGAACACTAATAAAGTTCAAAGTCAAAGTGCAATTCTTTGAGTGCCTGGCAATGAGAACAGTCTATTAAATGCAGCATGCAAATGAAAAATCTTTTGGAGCCTGTGGATCTCAGGTCAGTCCCACTGGCACAATAAGAATAGCGAGTTCTAAGACCACATTCTGGTCATGACATTCATAACCAGAGAATGCAGTTCTTAATTAAGAATTAAGACTTGGTGATTTTAAAATCAGAGGAATCTCAAAAGAAGCTGGCCTTTACATATCCCAAAACATAGAATTCTGTTCTGAAATTCATATAGGTAGCCATAAGGTGTTTTCAAGTTTAAGTATATTTTCAGTAAAGCATACAAATCAGTGTTGAAGAACTGAAGTGCTGAAGAATTGATCATACTGATATTTATACATGATTTATCATTTTCAGTGGCAAAAAGTGTTCAGAATTTTTAGTTTTAATTTCTCTTTGGTTTCCATCATTACAGCCTTCAGTCATTTTCTATTGGTATAGTAGCTTTCAGTCATACAAATTAATGTAGACATCTATAGAATTTGATCAGAAAAAGTCTTTAACTCCTCCATGGATAAACAACAGCTCAAACATGTTAGAAGGCAAGTTTCCCAAATATCAGCCAATTCTTATAGCTCTTTTATGACTGCTTTCCTTTTTTTCTTTTTAATAGTGTCTGTGAAATTTGGTAACCAAATCTGGATATAGTTTTACAGGAATGCTCTAAGTAACTTTATCTATTCATTTCATAGAAGAGAACTTAAGAAACTTTGACTTCCCCCCCAAAAAACCCACGGTGATTTCCACTGTCTAGAAAGATGCATTAATCCAGCCTGCACCCAACTAAGGATTGTTGTTCACTTATTCAGAGTATTCAGCTTATGGGTCACCAAAACCAACACAGTTCTAGCTAGCTTTGTGAATGAAAAGAATTAAACACATAGACTTCTGCATGGAATTATCATAATATTGTGGCTTTGATCTCCCCTTTGACTTTGTATCCTTGTCCCCTTTGTAGTTTATGAATCAGTCATGATGATAAAGAGAATCCTGAATGGACTCATCAGCAGCGAGTTTTTAAACATCAGGTCAAAGCTCTACCATCTCCCCAGGAAAACAAGAAAAAAATCCTGTAAAATCAAATTCTTCCCCTGTTTCAGTGTAACCTATTTAATCTTTTATTTTTTGTGGTCATAGCATAAACAAAGGGTTTACTGTGTCTAAAACTTACAGGCTGCTGACCCAAGTTTTTGGTCCAAAATAGTGTTTGAGATTAGCTATTTTCACCATTTCTATTTTACCTCTAACCCAAATTACACATATTTCAATTATAAATCCTCAAAACCACAGAGCTTTAGAGATTTCAGGTTCTGGTTCAGTCTAATCTCTAGTAACAATGGAAGTTCTGGACACTCGGTTATGGTGGAATTTGCTCCAGTGTTTAATCAATTGTAAGCACTATGTATTGTGTTATATATTCCTCTGCTGTCTTAACCTTAGACAGAGAAAACAATAGGATTTTATTTCCCTCCAATGTGTTATGGTGAAAACAAAGTCCACTGTTTAAGATAAGAATTAGGGAAGATTAATGCTGAGAATGAAACAAGACTTGGGGTTATTAATCAGTGTTTTTCATAACCCTGTTACATGATGCTTGCATAAGCCAATAGCAGATAATCTTCAAGTGTCAGAATTAACAACCATAACATGTTTTGGCAGAAAGAAAATAACAAAAAAACCACTTGGGGCACTATACTGCAATAGCACATGCTTGCAATGCTGTATGGGGTAGATATTTTTGAACAGTGTTATAGAATCATAGAATCACAGAATGGTTGGGGTTGGAAAGGACCTTAAGATCATCTAGTTCCACCCCCCCTGCCATGAGCAGGGACACCACACACTAAACTATGTCACCCAAGGCTCTGTCCAGCCTGGCCTTGAACACCTCCAGGGCTGGAGCATTCACAACTTCCTTGGGCAACCCATTCCAGCACCTCACCACCCTCACTATGAAGAACTTCTTCCTTATATCTAACCTAAAGTTCCCCTGTTTAAGTTTGAACCCATCACCCCTTGTCCTATCACTACAGTCTCTAATGAAGAGTCCTTCCCTAGCATCCTTGCAGGTTGTCTTGCGTTAATGCCTGAGGTGGACTTGCAGATATATAAGTGATGCTAAGGAAGTTTAACTTCAGCCTGCTGAATTTGGGCCGAAAGTCTGCTCCAAATGTGGTTAGGCTTAGCTTCAGTTTTTAAAATGCACTGAAACATTCTGAGTTTTGCCTCAGGACGTTTTTCACAGGCACTGCCCAAGCATGAATTGGTTCTTCCTTTTAGTTTGAATTTTTTATCTTATTTTTTAGTGGATAGGAAACTATCTTTTCACTAATCAAATTGCTCCCTCAGTTTGAATTTTCCATCACTAGAACTCACCTATGGTTATGTACAGGATCTCAGAAGATCAGCAAATAAAACATGCCTTTACTCCACTAAACTCAGTGGAATAAAGGAATTGCCCCAAAACTTTCATTCTGTTTCATCTTTCACAGCTTGGAAAAGCACCTTTTCCCTGGATGAGTCCCACAATGTCTTGCTCCTCCAGCCACCTATCAAGGTGTTTTCTGGCGTCTACAAGATTGATAGCCTAGCTCGATGCCTCTTGTCACCATGCCTCTTGTCACCGTAGTTCATCCTGTGTCCCCTGTTGTGTGTCCTCTCTGCCCTCCCTATTACTATTTTCATTATAGAAGATACAAAGAAAGTGAAGAGTCACTTTATGAGAAAGCCGTGTCACAAGAAGCTGGGCATGAGGATACTTTCTTAAATACTTCATTTTCCTGCAGGCGTCTAGGGTTAGGTTTGAAAATCACCACCCTTGGAAATAAGGACAATACTTTCCCAGCTGTCAGATTAAATGAAAATAGACATCTGAGAAATGTTTTTAATTAAAAGATGATTATAAGAAAAACTGTCATGTGAAGTAGGTGCTAGCTTTTTGTTCTTTATTTTTATGTTGTACCTTTCTGAACAGGCTGCACCCACTAAGCCATGTGAATCATATAATTACTATTAGCCCTCCCAATAGTCCTATCAGAAATGAAGGTTTATATAGACAGTGTGTGATAACCATTTATTATTTTCCTCCAGCTCACTTAGCTCTGAATTTTTATGGGATGTATTTAAATAAGTGTTCCACTCGGTGGAGACGAGTGGCTGAAAAAAAATAACACCAAAAAACAAAGGAAGCTCAGAGGGATTTATTAGAGCAAAAAGTTTAACCATTATACTGCAAACACGTCAGGTTTTTATACCCTTGTACAACATCTTGTCTTTAATGAAGATCAGACTGTACAAGCTGTAGCATAGACAGGACTTGATAGGTAATTGAGGCAACGATACAGTGCATATACCTAATTATCACATTAATAAAACATAAAATTAGCAATCAATGTTTCCTTCCTTCTGTGGGGTTGGGTTTCATATCTTTCTCTTTTCTGTATCCTTTAGGTTAAAAGGCCTCTTATGGAGAGATTTTTTTTCCCCTGTGTCTATAAAATAATAGCACAGCCAAGCACAACTTGAATTCCCTTTGGGACTTTTGTGTGTTGGTTGGAAATATTGCTATTGGTGCTTTCTCCATTATTTTCTTTTTATAAAGTTGAGATTTTTATGCACTTTTTTATTATAGTCTGCAAAGGTTACAGTTTTAACACTGATCATTTTTATTTTACATTTTATTTGTATTAAAAGAAAGTATTTTCTATATTTTATATCCCAAGTTTTAAGGAAAGAAGTGACATATTTCTTTTTTCCACCCAAATAAAGTAAATAGAAGTTTAAAATGAAGATATTGGAATTCCTTTAGTATGAAACAAAAAAAAAAATTTGGGAAAATATATTTCTTCTCAAACATTAATAACTTCCTAAAAAAATCATCTTTCTCTTTCATCCCATGCTTTGCCATCTTTAACAGAGAGTAATGTTGGGTTGTTTTTTTTTCTGAAGATTGGAAAATCTTGATTTTTTATTTTCATTCAGAAACAGATTGAAAGAAAAAATTCAAAATTTTATGTGACACAATATTTCAGAAAATCTTTTGGGGCTAATCAAAACATTCATGTTTTGATTTTGTTCCCCTAAGACAGTGAAATGAAAAATCAAAACATTTCTCTAGAACCACCAAAATGAGACTTTTCAGCACTTCTGAAGCCTGTCATTGCTGCTTTTGGTGCTCAAAACTAGTTTCACCAGCCCACAGATACAAGAATTGGAGAGCTGGTACACCTTCGTGCCCACAGGAGGGAGCAGTATGTGTAAGGATGGTTTTCATTAGCATGTTTCTCCTATAGTTTCATTCAACTTTAAATTCATGTTTAAGCATCCCTATGAAGCAAATATTTAAGCATGTACTTACCCTCTTTTGACCTCAGGAATACATAAATATGTGCTTCAATGCTTTGCTGAATAGGGATACGCTTCAATTCCTCAATAGCATATTGCGTAGCTGAGGCCTCAAGCTTTTAATGAGGGATACGTGGATATACAACGAAAGAGCATCAGGCATCATCAAAAGCTTTCATTTCATTGCTAACACATGAAAAACATGCTTTAGAAAGATCTATATTGAGTTAACTACTTCAATGGTGAGATGATACTGGTGTAGCACTATCTATTCTCATCAGTTACAGAGGCCTGAATTGATTTATAATACGCTGCATGGATTCTTTTACAAACCATCAGATCTTTGACAGGGATTTAAAAACTGGGTCAGTTCCAACAAAAAGAAAAAAAAAATAAAGAGAAAGGAAAAGATTAAAAAGAAAAAGAAAAAGGGGGATTCACTAAGAATAATGTTTAAAAAAGACTGGGTCGTATGTTTAGCAACAGACATTTCCTATGCAAATCGTTACGATCAGCTTAACCATAGATTTTTTCTTCTTTTTCTGTGAAATCTTTCATTTATAAAAAAGGGGAGATAAGATTTCTTTAAAAAAAGAATATGCATCCATCAACTAAGACAGTATGTCAGTGCTACTACATGATGGCCTTACTCCCATACTCTGCTCTAGAAATCCAATACTGGTCACTTAAACTAACAGGATATCAGGTCAGATGGACTTTAATCCAACCTGATATGGCCAGTTACATGTTCTCACTTGGTGAGGCACAGAGGACAGGAGAGATCTAATATGTTACATTAACAAGCCTATGCTTTAACCTTACTTTCACATTTAAGCCATTCTGAAAAGTGCCCTTTCTACCTTCCTTGTCCTGCATCATTGGTGAGCTGCATCCTGCTGGTGTGATTTAACTAACCTGGAGAGTGGCTAAGTGTGGCTGAATGGCTGTCTGTAGAGAAGAAAGACTTCAGCACAAAGATGCTTCCTGTACTGCCGGTAGTTTGGGAAGGTGTCTAGTTTAGCCACTCGAAGGTTTTTTGACCCTAGGAGGACTGATGGATGTAGAACTACTACTCAAAATCTGTAAATGCTGTGATAACGCTTCTGTTAACACCTTACATGAGCAGGCAGGCACTGCAAAGGTTAGCTAGCATTCGTTTACAAGACCTGGCGGAATGTTGGGGGGCTCAGAGAAAAACAATCACTGAAGCAACTAGAGACAGACAAGAATATTTTTATGACAGTTTTGACAAAAGTATTAAGTGATCAAAAATAATGATCCTTTCCCTTAAGAAGGGTCACTTTAAGTGGCCTTCTTTATGTGAAGAAACACTGGAATAAAAGTTTTGAGTTCTTGGTGCTGCATTTAACTGCTAACGTACATCTTATATAGACTACAGAGACCATTGAAGACTTCATCAAATACTATTGGGTTTTTTCACATTTTTATACATTCTTTAGAGCTCAGCTCACCCTTTCTGCTCCTTTTTTGGTTTGATTCCTTTCAATTTCTTTGGGTTTGCACTGTATCACACAAATGCCTATCGGATCAAACAAATCACTACACTGAACCAACCAGTCCCATTCCCAGTTTCTAACCAGAGCTGGCCAATACCAGAAGATTCAGAGGAAAGTTATACAACCTGCACTGTACAAGACAGGATAATCAGGCCCACATTTCCATCACGCTGCAATAGCTTTTGGTGGTTTGAAACACTGAATGACAAGATTTAACAGATTTTTTTGTTCTGGTTATTCTTGTTATCCAAGCATATCTTCGAACTATTTTTAAACTTGTGACGTTTTTTGTCTCCATAGTTTATTTTGACAATGACTGCATAGTGTGTGCCCAGGAGAAAAACATTTCCTATGTTCATTTTGAATTTGCCTTGGATGGTACTTATTTCTTTATCATGTCTCTATTTTTAAGAGCTATTTTATTGTCAGTGTCTGATTCTTTCCAACAGCAAAGATCATAAAGATGTAAGAACACCTGTAAATAAGGCCAGAGATTATTAGTCCAGTACCTGTCTCTAGCAGAGGACAGCGCAGAATATTTTTATGAGCCTGCAGAAACCTTCACCTCATGGCCAACTCTTTTCTGTCTTTTCTGGAGTTTTTTGTGTATTTTGTTTTGGGTTGTTTTGGCTTGGTTTGGTTTGGTTTGGTTTGGTTTGGTTTGTCAATTAAGGGATTTTATTCCATGTGTTTGGTCCAGTCATTTTTAAGACATACACATTTTTATCATGCACAATATTCTGAGTTTCACAAGCTATGTGAAGTACCGCATTGTTTTGATATTCCAGACCTGCCACCTGCTAGTTTAATTTAAATCCCTTCAGTTCTTGTATTGGAAGAGACAGTAAATAATGATTCCCTTCTGGCCTGCTCCTTGACTCTCATGGTTTTATAGACTTCTGGCATATCTCCTTTAGTGCCAACTCAAGGCTTGTGCAAACCTGCAAGGAGGAAGCACAGCTGCCCACACAGTTAAACACACCCTCCTGGACCATTTGAGCTCCCACCCAGTATGGCATAGGGCTGCCTGAAAACCAGGACAGAAACAAGATACATCAGTACATGCTTCCTTTGTGCCAGTTAGATTTGCCAAGGATCAAGATACATTCGCCTCTTTAGAGCACTGTGTGCTGCATTCAAAGCTAAATGAAGTACCTGCTAATGAAGGCATAATCCAAAGTCAATCTCTGTGAGGAAAAGTCCTACAATCACCCTTCATGACATTATTTTAGATTTATTGTTTTTAAAGAAGAGAAAAAATATGTACTTCTCTAGGCATTTTTTAACCCCTAAAACACCTCTGATGATAATTGGAGATGGTTTGGGAAAGAATATGGCAAATGTTTTCCTTTCCAGCAGATCAATAAATGCCATTACCATTCTGTAAATATGAAAGAACCTCAGAGCCAGTGGAAAATAAAACATAAGTATGGGATTTTTTTTACTCTGGACACTATGGCCTGGTGAATAAAACTGCTGGCCAAAGACCTGAGTTGTGCTCCTGACTAACTGGTCAGCTTTGGGCTACCCTGTGTCTCACTTTTCCTGCCTGTAATGTGATGCACCCTCTCTAATTGGCAGTCACATTCTTCACACATTTCTTATAATTTACTTTAGTAACATTTAGAGTTTGTAACTGTGATGCAATCCAGTAAGTGGATTGGTGAACCTGACATACCAACAGATTTTAACCCCAACATGTAACATTTTTTCTGTTCTACCTCATAGTAAAATTGAATTTTGAGGTCAGTGTAGCAATGGAGAAGAAAATTCAAAAAACCCAAAAATCCCTACTTCGGGTAAAGCTGAGGAATTTTTCAGGGTTTTTTTTTCAATTAAAATAGAAATTCGGTATGAATTTTATTTTGCTTAAAAATAAAATTATTTGTGTGATTTAAAAAGAATCCTTTTATTCATTTTCTTAATATTTTAGAAAGCGTTTCAGCTGTCAAGTAAAAAAAAAATATTATCTAAGAACTGACAGATTTGTTCTAAGAAATATTGAAAGTAACGTTCTCGTGTTTCTATGATACAATATTTCACTTAATGTTAGATAATTAAAAATGTCAAAATGAAATTATTCAGCATTTTAATTTCCCTCCCTCTATTTTTCAGTTGAAATTATTGTGAGTAGATTCATTTCCACCTACTTTCACTCCAAATCCCTCTTACTGTTAAATTTTCTGTTCCTCAAATGTATACTGATCGCACTGACTAGAGTTAGTTGATCAAGGCTTGTCCGCAGGATCTATATTGCACAATGATCCTAGTACTCTGAATGACTGCAAATCCATCACAGTAGTTGGGCAGTTTTAGTGTCATACTGCACAGAGTTCTCAAAACATCAGGAAACCCAAGAAACTCCCTGACTTTAGTCATTTTTATCAGTTTCAGTTTTTACAGACACCAGAAGTCTCCCATTCTATCACTGTTTTAGTGAATGAGCACTTAGTTTCTTCAGTTGAGAAATCCACTTTAAAACTCATCTGGGAATATTGTTATCCTGTAGGCCACATACAAGTGAGAAAGAAAGCATGAAAAATCTGCTCATCCAGGGACTAAAGTAAGTGGGTTATACTTCAAGTAACCCATTCACTCATCAATTTTAGTGAGACTTTTGATTAAATCAGGACAGAAGGAGAAGTGCAGAATGGGTCTAAACCACCACCATCTGCACAGCAATGTTTCTGAAACAACCATTTTGTAAGCTTTTTTCAGTAGCTGGACAAAATCCGTATGAGTCATTCCTCGAGGGATTTGTTCCAGAAATACTGGTTTTAGTACATATCATTCCAGATACTACTTTCTGACCTTGCATATTTTGGGATCTCTGGCATATCCTATAACATAAAATAAGTATTTTCCCCACTAAGTTGATGTCTGCTTTAGATTTTGTGTTTTATTTGAAAAACTGTGCACTAAGTAATTTTTCTGCCCCAATTTTAATTTAACAACCTCTGGTTTCTTAGTGTATATCTTGTAATACGACTCCATCCAGTTTCTTTTGGTTCAGGTAAATTCCTATTTTTCCTTGTTCTTAATAGGGTCATTCAGGTCTTTTGCATTCCAAGGAGGCTTTATGCCATTCATTTAAGGGGTTATTAAATGTTATGATTTCTCCTTTTCTTTTTCTTTATGACTTTTAAAATAACTGCTCTTTCAAGTTCCTTTATTTGTTGTAACTACTTTATCAGAACTCCCTACTCTTTCCAGTAGCTAAGCTGTTTGCTTTTGGTTCAACTCCTTCCCCTGGCTCTTGATTCCAGAGAATGAAAATTCCCAAAGGAAATCTTAAATTTTCATTTTTGATGATGAAGCACTTTTTTTTCTTTCCTTCTTTTTTAATGCAAAGACACGGTGCAGCCTTATTCTGCCTCTAGTTTCTTAAAGAAAATGATCAGTTTCATTTTTATTTTTCTAACATTCCTCATATCATATGCTCGCATCTTGAAACACCTCACAGGTTTGAGGGTCCTCAGCATTAAGTGAAAATCATTCCACAAATGGTGAAGCCTGGGTGCAAACTTGGCCTCTGGGTATAGCAATATTGCTCAGTGAAGTACTGTCCAGAGCAACCACTCCAGCTCTTGAGTAGACTAGTTCAGCTATGCGATGGTCTGGGGCTGAGCCTGGAGGAGCCTGCTCTGGCACAACATGCAGACAGCTGGCTAATCCTTCTTCTGTTCAGTTCCCAGCTTCACATCATCTGCAGGTGGTTAAATTATGCTCAAATCAAGCGTTTATCCATCAGCAGGGTCACAACAGTCTGATACAGACTTTCATCCAACCATAAGAGTTATTACCTTGCCTTGATGGAGATCACTCCATCTTGAACTTCCCACAGATTCAACTTTGGCCAGGGACACACCTCTTACTAAATCTCTTTCCTGGCTGCCTCTTCCCTGCCATGTCAACTGAGACCTACATTGCAAAGCCTTCACATCACACCATTCCCTGCTTCATCTTTAAACATCTGCCTCTGTTTTGCTAACATTCACTGGCTATAAACAAGCAATGTTTGCCTCCTCATTCTGCTCCTCAAGTGCTATCCTACCTCAGGAACTGTTACCATACATCTCTTTTGTCTTCCTTCCCATCCTCCTTTAGAGTCCCCAGTGTTACAAAACTTGGCAGAAGTTACGCCTCTAGAATACAGATAACAGAGACTTCTACATCACCCACAATACTTGTATTACCTTTCTCTCTGCATGTAGCATCCTACAGGAAGACTGCATCTCTTCGAAGTGTTGTCATGGAGTTCCCAGTCCCCAAAATCCACATTAGGAATTATTTAAAATAGGACTAATATTATCTCAGTGCTGTTTTATTTTCATCTTGTTAAATCTCCATAAGGAATTAACTAGTTAATGAATCACAGCTCTTGTTC
This sequence comes from Nestor notabilis, assembly GCF_000696875.1. NCBI lineage: Eukaryota > Metazoa > Chordata > Aves > Psittaciformes > Psittacidae > Nestor > Nestor notabilis. The sequence goes on from NW_009926676.1 coordinate 92,482, forward strand.
TTAGTAAAGTGTTTATGTAAATAGTATTTTATGAAAAACTATGTACATAAACTCATGATACTCAGAAAACATGTAAATTGGTGTGTGGATTGGTGTGCCAGCAAGAGGCATGGTTATCTACTTGTATATAGAATGTATTGGTTCATAATATGCAATGCATTAGGACAAGCAACATTCAGCTGGATATGATACAATCTTTCTATTTATTTAATTTTTAAGAAAGCTGTGTCAGACAATTACTAGTCTAGATGACAGGAACTGAGAGGTAAGCCATTTTCCTAATTAAATAGGTAATCAAGAATACAAGGTTGAAGAATTTACACTCAACACAAATGTGATTGGAGGAGTCAGCAGTGTGCCCTTGCAGCAAAGGAGCCTAAGAGCACACTGGGCTTCATTAATATGACCATAGACAGCAGGTCACACAGAGTGATTATTCTTATCTCTTTAACACTTCTGAAGTCATGTTTGGAGCATTGTCCCTATTCTTTATGTCTCTGGTGTTACAGAAAAAGTTATAAATTACAGGAAGTCCAGTGGGTTGAGCATGAGACACACAGGAATAAATTAAGGGATCCGGGTTTGTTCAGCCTGAAAAGGAGAAAGCTGCAGTGTTCAGCTATCTAGTAGAGGAATTATAAGATAGCCAGACTTTTGCCAGAAATGCCCAGTTAAGGAAGAAGAAGCAGAAGTCAAGAGCTGCAACAAAAGAAATACCAGCTAGGTATAAAGAAATTATGATTCACAATGAAACTCACCAGGCATTGAAAGAGGTTGTCCAGAGAGGCTGTGGGATCTCCATATGGTGATTTTCAAAGCTCATTGAGGAAGACCCTGAGCAACTTAGGAGAACTTGGGAGTTAGACCTGCTCTGGGCTTGTTAGACTAGCTAACTTCTAAAGGTTTCTTTCATTGAAAATGGTTCCATGAATAAGAAAAATCTGAAGTGGTTCACTCCAGATCAGTACTGACTTTGGGAAAAAGTGGGATTTGTTAAAGACCCTATTCTGCCCACGGGAGCTATGTATAATGTCCTGAAACTTAGTTTGACTGGATCACCAACTGTAAGAAAAGCATACAGATGGAAAAGAGAAACCAAAGCTAATTATAGCTTATTATTGTTTGATTTATCAAATACAATAACTTGTTACTTACACCTGGCAATTTAGCATAAGATATTAGTTTCCTTTTACCTTAACTCCCTCTATCTTGAAACAAAAGAGTGAATTCATGTTGATGACAGCTACATCTCAATACTCCAGACTGAGTGATTTTAAACACATCTACTGTTCCCACACTGTGATCAGGAGGGCCAAGGAGTAGCATAGTGCCTCTCCACAGACTTGTGGGTGGAAAGGGTTTTTTCAGAGCTGGTGATGGAGAATCATGCCCTGCGGCAGGCTCTGGCTCGCTGTCCTCTCCTCACACCAACAGGGTGGGTAGAATAACTGCACCATAAGGGACTCCTCAGAAAATAACAGTCATCTTTTGTTATTCACAGTATAAAGGCCTTGTGAATCGGCCCATAAAGGGGCCTCCTCTGTGCTGCAGTAGTAAAAATTACAATAAAAAGAAGATTGCTCTGCTTCAAAAAGAAAAGAACAGTTGTTGAATAAGCTGCTCTACCAACATAAATAATGATGTCATGGTCTAGCTCTGTCTCTCTCTCTGCTCATTTTTAATTACTTTTGTCTAGTTTCCTTCTTTGGAATAAAAAATAGATTTTTCCTTTCTCTGTATCCTTTTCAACTGGTATTTTGCTTCATTTTGCTTTGTAATTCCAGGTGGCACTAACTTCTGATGTAGTTGTGGGTTTGCTGGAAAAAGTGGACAGGAGTCTGCTTGTGCTCAGCAGGGGAGCAAGCCTCCAGACAATTATGTTCTTTTTTGATTTACTTACCATTTTATTCAGCAGCTTTCCTGGATTGAAAGTGGCTTATCATGAAAGATCTCAGCTGCTATCAGCTCATGAAAGATGCCAATGTTGGAAACAGGCAGATCCACCTTGAAGGAATCTATGCAAAGTTACACTTGTACATGTGTGTGCATAAGATCAGTTACTTTCTGATAAAGGAAAGTAACTGATCAGTTTTGAAGAAATGAAATGTAGAATATGTTACATCTAAGCAATCTCTTTGCTTCTTGGCACATGAAGAGAGAAATAGAAGGGACGACCTCCCTGTCCTTGCCCTCAAAGTGCCAAGTCCTTCACTTGCCTGAGAAGTCTTGTATTCATGTTCCTGAATGAGAGATAAACTTTTCTGAAAATATCTAATACTGTGACAAAGTTCTGTGCCTGAGCTAAACTGAATATGTGATCCTCAAGTGAGCCAAACAGCGTCACTGAAACATTTTTCTTTCAGTGAGAAAGTCTACAACTGCTAACCCATAAACCCATTCACTCCCTAGTAGCAGAATAATAATCTCCTGATGCCAGATAATGAACAAAACCTACCTAATGTCTCTTTCTGCAAAGCCTGAGTCACTGCACTCAGAAATACTGTTCCTTCTAGCTAAAAAGCTAGCAATTACCATCTGTTTTTTTCATTAAGTTTCAACAAAGAAATGTGAGTCCCATACATTTTCCTCTCTCATTTCCACTCTTAGTCCTTATGAAAAATTGAATCATGTCTGTAGCCAAAAAACAGTTTTGTATGATTTGTTGATCTATGGAAATTAATTGTAAAATATCTTGACTTCTCCCTGCAAGGAAGCACGAATTAAGCTTCCTTCATGTCAGAAAAAATCTTAATTCCTTAAAACAAATGGCAAAGGATGAACTGTATGATTTTGACTGATTAATCAGACAGATTCTTTCCTTGTCAATCCCTGCATAAAATTAGAATAAATCCTTCGGTTTCGTTGGTTTATCTTGAGTTTTACTCTGACTTGAAGAAGTGCAGAGTCTCAGTGAGAAGCTGATATCATTCTGGCATGACACCATTTAACTCAGTTTATTTCAGTAGAACTACATCTGGTGAATATGAGCTTGAAAACAGACTCGAGCCCAGACTGTTGATTAAGGTATCAAAACTAAAAAAAGAAGACTTTTACCCTACTAGGCTATGATTCTCCCTTCGTTTTAAATTAGACCTCAGAAAGATTTAATGCTTCAAAAAATTTAAATAAGACTTTAACATACTTACTCTATTATTATTTAAAAATCATCTGTATTACTAATTAACTGGAATAATTAGCTATCTATCTTTTTTGTTTTAATTTTGAGATCTATACACTTTTAAATCTTCAAATAAATAAAAGTGCTGTCTGTTAAAACCCATTATCTTTCAAGTAGGTGATAAGTAGGGGTACTATGTGTGTTCTATATTAAATTGCTGTGTTCAGCCATGCCACAGATGGGACTGATTTGGAGTTTTAAAAGTTACAGGTTCCTGGCTGTCTTTACATTTTGTTTTACGTTCTCTTTTGTTTCCTGACACAGTATTTCTGGGGAAGAGGTAGACTACAGGATTAAGTTTTGGGAGACTGAGGATTAGATGCCTATGTGAGAATAAATCTGTGATTTGCAAGCAAGACAAGATGTAATATTCTGTAAATGAAAATATCTATGGAGAGAATTACATGTATACAGGGTGCTGACTTGCTGAGTGCTGGGAGAGCCAAACTGCTGACTTTGAGAGTCAATTTATTGCAGTGCTATGCAATATTTACAAGCCTGAGGCAATGAGTTTCTTTCAGTCCAGGAAAAGCCTTACAATGTATAAATACCTTTTTCTGGACAGGGTGGAGCAATGGCTGGGACCTGGCATCTGAGTAAGACAGCCAGGCAAATATTTTAGCCTTCTAGAAACTAGGGATATAAAGGATTTTTCTTGTTTTGGGCAGCCTGGTAGAAAGGCTAATACGCTGCAGTAATGCAAGATAAGTCCCAGGCAACCTGTAGCCTGGAGGTGGGGTTAGGAGGGCCTGTCTAGATGTGGAAGTTCCCATATCACACTTTTGGTAGGGATATTTAGTGCCCAGGCAGTCTACATGAGTGTCCACTCATGGATAGTCTTAACATGCAATTAATGCCAGGTGGTCTAGTTCAGTTTCAGATCAAAATGTGCCCATCTTCCCTGTCCAGACAATCTCTGCATTGCCAGCCTTCCTCTGGCAGTGTAATAACCTGCCTTATACACTCCTAAGGCACTTGAATGTGGGAATGTTCCCTGCTACCCACTGGCTTATCTGCATTACACATGAAAACCAAGCTCTTTTCTGCTCTCTCTGCTGTAGAAGCCTTGAAGCAGAGCACGCTGGGACCCATTCAGCTATTTATAGGTAGAGCTGTTTATCCCCTATACTGTGTCCTGTAAGAATGTCCTTTGGAGACAGCCCAAACAAAACCTGCAGAAGTGTCTGAAAGAGGAAAATACCCAGCCAGATATGTCTTTTAAGATTATTGGGGTTCAGGGGCAGTGCCATTGAAGACATTTACTTGAGAATTTCTGCTACATGTGGTCTAATTTTAATTTGACAAAGATGTCTCTATCTGGCCATCCATTTAGGAATAAAACACGCAAACCTGTATTAAACTGCCTATGGACACACCAGAACAAAGACATCCTCTAGCACAACAGTCATGGGTCAGAGGTTATCTGGATTCATTGTAAGGAATGGAAGGGAGAGGAGCATGTAGAAGTGATCAAGGGTTCATCTGAGCAGAGAAGAGATTTTTGTTCTTCTTGTGAGCCCAACAAGTTTACTGCAAGCAACAGGGCATACGCTTACAACCTTTGGTTCTCACTGTTAATAGATCAAGCTAATGGACATGGGAGGAAAGGCATATGAGTTCAAACACAGGTTGCATTGTAGTCAGTGGCAAAACTCTCAAAAAGAACAACTAAATGGAAGTGGAGAACAGACAAAAGGCACATGGAGAGAGCAGACAAAGCAAGTGAAAAATGCGCATTGGGGAGAAAAGAGAAAGACTCTTGAGAGAACAAAAAGCAAATATGTAAGGAAATTTATATATAATGTAGAAGAATGGAAGTAAAAATAAACTTTTATTAATGTCTTTTTGCTTAGCTGCTCTAGACAGCATGCAATACACAAAGCAGTGGAAATAGAGGAATAATATAATTACATTTCTAATGAGGGAGAAAACAAGCCAATACAGAAGGAAAAATACGGGTGTTCAATTTCAGTGGAGCACGCTTTGTTAGAATTGAAAATTTTGGGTAGAAGTGAAAGAAATAGAATCACGAAGGGAAGAGTGAGTGGGGGAAATTGGAAGGTGTTCAAAGTAAATTTATGTTTGCCTCAGGGAATGTCGTGTATGTGTATGCTACCTATCCAGTAAATACACTGTAAAGGCTGAGGGATGCCAATGCGAATGAAAAATGCTCTGTAGGAAATAATCAGGGTTAGGAAGGGTCCAAATGTGGGGGATAAAACATGGATTATGGAAGAGAGAGATGAGAAATTGTAGAGAAAAGAGAGGGGAATTCAGCAAAAAGATTAAAAGCAAAATAGCAGAAGAGGAGAAAAGAGAAGGAACAGAAATGTGTTAGGGCAGAAAGGTCATCCAAGGAGATATAGGCTAGGATATTGTAAATGTAAGATATTATTAACCAAAGAAATAGATATGGCAACAATATGAAATTAATTCCCTATCTCAGTTTTCACAAAATAAAAATAAAGGACAAATGTTAAAAGCAGACATAAAATTTCCCCGGGGAGGAAAAAGAAATATTAGAAATATTACAGGAAATCTCGGTCATGCCAGAACAGGTAATCAAAAATAATGGTCCAAACCATATACACCAAGAATCCATATAGAAAAAACCTCAAACCACCTCTGCTCAAGTACACTTTACAACTTTCTTTGTAAGGAAAAGAAAAGAAAAAGAAAAAATAGGTTAGAGGAGAGAAGAATAAAAATTTCAACTCACAGGTCTCTTCTAAAGCCTATCGATGACAAGCTAAAAGTTATATTTAAAATACCCAGCCCACCAATTCTTCATTTTTCTGATAAAGTAAATGTCTTTGGAAAAGAACACAATAAAACTACTCCTCAAAGCCTGTACGTTTCACTCTCTTGTAATTCACATGTCCATTAAGGACATAATCTGACTCCACTGAAGCCAATAGAAGCACGCAGTGCTGATTTCACTCAGCATTGAGTCAGGTCCCAGCTCATAGAACAGTTTACATGCCTGTACTGGAGAAATGGTATGGATCTTCACAGCTCTGTGTGTTGTGCCTCCACCACAAATTCATGCATTTTCGTCACCGCTTTGTGTCTTGGTCTTCCCAGGTGGAAAATGGGACATGCAATTGGTGCTGAAGTGCTTTGAGATGGGCCAGTGAAAACTTTTGGATTTTACACATACAAAGACCACTCAAAAATCTTCTTATTTTGGCATATAGAGGAAGAAATTACTCCTAAGCACCTCTTTATTTTTCAATTTTGGCTGCCCACCCTGTATGAAACAACATGACAGAAGAGCAGTTGCATCTGGACTCCTACACTTTTCAAGGGGGGTTGGAACTAGATAATCTTAAGGTCCTTTCCAAACCTAACTATTCTATGATTCTATGTCACCTTGTGTGTACCAAAATGCAGGTCAACAGGAGGAAGAACTGCTAATTCTTCCCTTATCTACTGCCAAACATGTGTAACTACTTGCTGCCACTTCCTCAGGGAAGATTGCAACCACTGTGTTTTCAAGATATCTAAGACCGATCAGCATAGTACTCTTAGATGAATCAGCCTTGAGGAGTCACATATCTGACACCCCATTAGAGCTCAGTGGTTCAAAAGCTACAGGCAGCTCTTTTTACCCCTTTTTAAAATGTTCAATAGCAATAGGGCCTCTTAGAACAAAACCACAGCTGCTTGAGCTGAAATCTGCTCCGAGTTGCTTTGGAATTCATTCAGTTTCCTTAATTTAGTCATGTGAATTCTGCCTTTCTTCTAACATGTTTGCACTGGGCATTAAATTTTGGAAGTTAAGCCTTGGAATTGAAGTTAGAGATATTTGGGATGGGAAAGACTGGCTGAGTTTCTTTGCTTATCTTAAAGGCTGATGGTTCCCTTTACACTGAGCTGCGGAGATCCTCAACCTATCAGCAACCCATGTGTGTGAGTATGTTCCCAGAGCAAAGCTCCTTGCTTAGCAGCACATCTTCAAGATATTATCACTTTTTCTAAGTGGTATAATCGTGTTGTCAGCACCAAGAAACAATATGAACAGGAAAATACTGTTTCCAAACATGTTTGATAGCTCAGCAGCATGCTTCCTAGTGTGTTGGATTTCAGGACATGAAGAGACAGTCTGATTTTCTCTGCATGCATGATGTAAAATATGCTCTCATCCTTCATTTATTACTTCAGTGGCCTCAATATGATCTCCAGGTCCTTAGTTTCTTCATCAGTGTCTTGGTCAACAAGGATAGAGGGAGAGGTATGGATTATATAGTATGCTTGAGATGGGAGGGGGGAGACTACAACAAAGTAGGCATTTTAGCTGCACTTTTTAGTGGATGAAAACTGGAATAGGAAAAAACAAAATGTGTCAAGATTAAGTCTAATTTGCCAAATAGTTCAGCTTTGTGAATGGAAACAAACATAAACCCTGCTTTAAGTTAAGGTTCTAAATAATAATTGTGCTGTTCCTAAAATTACATTGCATTTGGTAGATTAAAAAATAAAATTAAAGCAAGCAAAATATTTTCAAAAGTAAACATTTATTCTGAAGTACCATCTTTTCAAATAATTTGATTTCGGATTAACACAATTGTGGTTTTACTATTATTAGCCACAGTAAAGAATGAAAAATGATTGCATCTTCATATAGGTAGGAGTGTCAGATAAGAGGCACCATAATGGAGAAGAGGAAGATTCATGAACTCCATTCTGTAGTTTAGCCTAACATAAACTCTCAAACAAAATTCTGTCATGGTAGTGTTCTGATCCAATATTCCATCAGTAGATGTTCATGCACATTTTTTGATTGGAGAGTGTTTTAATAACATTACAGCAACCCACATGCTGACTGCATATATATTTATGTAGTTATATATGTTATATGCAACATATAGTATACATCTATGTTATTTTATGTTACATGTAATACATATAACACGTATACTGCATATTAATATATTAATGTATAATATTTAGCAGAAGATAATATAATTTTTATGTATTATGTATCATAACATTACAGTACCCGACTTGTGACTGTCAGACTTAATGACACCTACCACTGCTGTTAAGCCTCATGTAGCCCTAGCTGAAACAGCTGTGTGGTGACTAGCACAGGCTGTAGATGGTCAGGGCTACTTTGCAAGGTCTACTTTATTGAAGCTCCATGTGCAAGGACCTTGCAATGTACGCCATGCCATACCTGGTGTTGTGTGTGCATGTTCCAAAGCACTTCTCTCAGCAAAGAAAAAGGCAGATGTTAACACTGGTGTTTGAGTCATATTCTTTCTCCTGATAGCAAATGCAAAGTCCTCACTGCAGGATCAAATAATTCCATGTGAAGATAGAGGCTGGAATTCAGCTATCGGAAAAGCAGCTTTGCAGAATGAGGTCTGGGAGTCCTGGTGGACAGCAAGATCCTGTTCTGCAAAGCTGCTTTCTGGGCAGGCCAGGTGGACAGCAAGACAAACATATTGGTCAGAAGGTCAAGTACAAAGCAGGCACGAAGTACAAAAAAACTACAAAGGAGCAAATGCAGTGGATGCCTCCAAGCTGGTCAGGTTGCTGGTGCACACAACATATGAGGAAAGGCTGGAAGAACAGGTTTTTCTCAAATTTAAAAGACAAGGTTAAGGGGAGATGGTATTGCCAGCTTCAGCTATCAAATGGAAGAGCATTGAAAAGCTGAAGAAACTTTGTTCAGCTATTGGGAGAAAAGCATGTTTTCACCATAAAGTGATCGAATTCTACCAGGTTGCTCAGCACAGAGGCTGGGAAATCGCCATCCTTGGAGATATTAAAAATGCAGCCTGGACAAAACCATGAACAACTTGATTTTTAATATTCTGTTTTGAGCAGGAGGTTAGACCAGGTGAGTTACAGGGGTCCCTTCCACACCTTCACAACTTGGGCAGTGTCTCACCAGATGTATGTACAAAACTTATCAGAAGAGGACTCTGAATATAAACTAGGACCTTTAGGTGCTATGATAAGGGCTCTTAGTTTTCCAATATGCAGCCTCTCTGTTCTTAGCAAGTATCTGCCAATGAGTTGGAGGCTGAACTACAACTTCCATAATTCACTACTTTTGCTTCTTCATTCTCCATATGGCCTAAATTTCCCTAGACCTGAATCCTCAAGAAACAATACTCTGTTCTCTTCTGCACTCAAAACCTGATTTCTTTTGAAATGGGTAGGGTTTGTTGCAATTAAGATTATAATGGAATAAAAATGACAGTGTTGCCTAACAGGAAGCTCATATAATCTTAATTGTTAGATTTATGATAGCTTTATGGTTTATATTATTTATATTTGAACTAGTCTACAAAAATCCTTGAGACTCAGTTTACAATCATCTACATCTTGCCTTGCTGCTTGGGCTGAACTCAGACTTTCACAAGCATTCTGATACGATGGGTACAGGTGCCTTAGAACACTTTCTACAAAGACAAAAGAATGCTTAGAGAGAAGCTGCCTAAACTAGCAAAGAGAAAATCCCTCTGTCTCTCCTCACTACTTTTTTTTTTCTGATGACAAAGGTGAACTACTGCATATATCTAAAAATCTGCCTGGTTAGGCCATAGAAATATAACAGGCAAGAATATGTCTGAGAATATCTTTGGGGTTTAGCACGCTGCTCTTCTCAGATGTTATATAATTGTGCTTTTATCATTGTCAGAAACATATGTCCTGATGGGATTTAGATGCTGCAGGTACAAGGTGGACACAGGAAAGGATCCATGAATACCTACAAATGCGTATTGTGGTCATGAGGCTTCTTTCAGGTACAATTCATTACTAAGAGTTAAAAAAGAACATTTTTCTCATGCAAAACTGTTAGATCACAGTGCAGAACAATTGGAAGGCAGACCTAAAAAAACCTATCCAGCTGGCTTAGCAGCCGTAAGATTAAGTTTAAATGAGAAAAAGGGCACTGTTTGTGTTCCGATTTCTGAGTGTGTAGGGTTCATTTGGTTCACATTTTCTGTACACCTGTGACAAAAAAATTCAATTTTTTAAATCAAAAGAAAGCTGAGAATCTCTCTTAACCACATCATTTTGCAAGCTAGATATGGAACACATAATCCTTTCCTTTTTCTAAGTATTTTCATAGGCTTTTACATGATGGTCCTGATTCTTAGCGCAATTTCTTGTAGTTCTTACTGTATTATTGACTGTAATTGAGCTAGACCACCTTATATCTGATCCCAGATCTCATCTTCAAAGCAAACTTTTTGTTTAATCTTGCCTCACTGATTTTCTGACAGACTATTTCTATTCTGATGTCATGTTCTTTAACTGTTCACGTTCTTTCTCTTCGGGATGAATTATTCATCATTTGGACACACTCCAAAATGCCTAGACACTTTTTAAAGATTGAACATAGTTCATACCACTAACAGTAACCATCTCTGGAAAACATGCTTTCCTCTTCTGCCTCCTGCAGAAAATGCTTTCAGCTTGCAGAGTCTTTTACCTGAATATGGTCTTCATTCCTCGTGAAATTACCCAGTCATTGCTCCCCACAAGCATGTCGTCCCATGTTGGTCTGGAACATATAGAGGGTTATTGTATTACACGGTTATTTGTGACCTGTAAAATTGATACCGAGTTTATTATCATGCAGCTGACTTGGTTTCAGATTTCAGACATTATTAATCATAATAGAAAAGAGTGTAACAGCAAGAGCATGTCTGATGGAGGAGACTTCAGACTGAGATTTGTCCTACATGTATGTTGAAAAACAGTTAACACTGTCCATATTTTAAGCCGAATTCCTAACTTGTGAGATCTCTACTTCCTCACATTTGCTTTCCAGGCTTCTATACACATAAGGAGACTTATTTCCTTGGAAGTTTAACATTGCTTTTATCTGGAAATAACAAAAATAAATGGTAAATAAAGCTCAGGATAGACAGATAAGCTAAAATCCTGGTTCAGGACTTCCCATTTTGCACTAATTGTTGAAACAGCTTTGCAAAATGGGGATAGATTCTGGTTAAAGTTAGTGTGGGGTAAGCCGGATTTATTCCTATGATGTGAAAAAACCTACAGAAACAGAATCAGAGTTTATGTGAAATTGTTTGCTTAGAAATGTTTGATTTCCAGCTCATTAAACTCATTAGTATATATCTAACATTTGAGCAGGAAAAGACCCAGACACACAAAAAGAGGGACCCATGGTTAGTTCCTCTTCCAACACAGTTATAGAAGCAGTTAGAAAAAAAACGAAAAGGTATACTGTAACAAGAAGTGCTTTCTCTTGTCATGGGACAACAGCTGTAATATCACTACAACAGCGCTGAGGTGCAACAGTGAAACTCTGCTGCATAATGACATTGAGGTCGGCAATCAGGGAAACACTCACCAGATGCTTAGCTAGGTAGCTCCAGCTTCTAGTTACAGTACGAAAAACTAAGGTTTTGATGGCCTTTTATGCCTCAAAGGCATAGGATAGCAGAAAGCCAGGAAGATTTTCCTAGTAGTCGAATACCTTTAAAGCTGCTTTCTTGACCCTTGGTTTGAAATATGCAATACTCGGCATGTCATTCCCAAAATCTTTGCAGAGACAAAACACAGCATGATCATTACTATGCTGCTATGCATTTATTTAGTTAGGGTCACTATAAGGGGCTTCTGCATACTACAAAAGTCTGGTGCTTTAAAATCATGCTTAATTTCAAACTTGGGATTAGTGTTATAGAAAGCAGGAGGCAGCCTTTTACAGGGCATTTAAAACTTTATTGAAGAGACCTGAGGTTTGCATCCTACCTGCAAACACAAACCTTAGGCAAAATTTGTGGTGTGAATCATTAAAAATTATTTGTCCAAGTCTCCTCAAGAGCTCAAAGACAATGTGTTGACACTACAAACACAGGAGGGAAGGAGAACAAAACACGACTGTTTATACTGTGTTTCTTTACTCTGTCAGATCCTCCAGACTGCAGAAGCTCTTAGAAACTGCCAATTTATTTTACGGGTGTGCAGGGATATTCGGCACTGATAGCAAATAATTTTGCATAAAGCTTAAGATTCTAGTACATACAGTGAGGCTAAATCCCCGGAGTACCTCTCAGCTTTGAACGGTGCTGCTTAGGAAAAGAAGTGATTGTATATGCAAGAGAAAAATCAGGAATAAAACCCATCTATGCTGAAAAATGGAATACCAAATAGGGAGATAAATAATATGCCACTTCAAAGTAAGTCTTCCCACACAAATCCTATAATCACTGTGAGAAAAAGGGATTATGTAAATATATTTGGTGATTAACAAAATTACATATTCAAAATTGTTTAATTTCATTATCCACTGAAAGTTACACAAATAAATATCTGTACCTGCATTTTCCCATCTGTCTCTGTCATTTTTTACAATTCTTATGTACAAACTAGACAATGTCTGACCCAGGTGATGAGCTAGATTTTGTTTAACAAACATTTATCATGTATGTACTGTGAATGATTACAGAGCAAAAAAGACTGATGGTTTAAGTGCATGAACGAGAATCAGGAAATCTTGGTACTGCATTCGCTTTCTTACTCACAGAAAGGCTATTTTTATGTCTCATTTTTGAGGTATTCAAAATACGCTGACTGTCTGACCACAGGTCCCCTTGGTCAAAATGAACTGCACCATACATGCAAGTACTACGCCAGCAGGAGATAGGAGCAGATGGAGAAGAAGAGAAAGGCTTTGAGGTATGGCAATAATGATGGTTGTCACATATGTAGCCAGGTAGCCAAGGCTAGAAAATAAAAGGGACACCATTGTTGTCCCTCCATCCCAAGAAAAGGAAAAGGACTACAAATATTTTAAGGTACTCTGGTAGCCTCTAGTGAAGCTATAGGGAGAAAAATAAAAAAGGAGTGATAGACAGGCCTTAACATCTTGGATTGCATGGGATGATGTGAGTAAGATTCTTCTCTGTAAGAAGCATTAACTGTCATTATTGTACTTACCTACTTGTTAGGAACACATTGTCTCCCTTGATTATGTGCATTGTTCACTAGCCATTCTCTTTGGTTTCTTTTTGTTTGAATAACAGGGACTGTACTACAGCAACCTGAAATGAGGTAAGGTCTTGGGTTAGGGATTTGCAAGTGAGTCCCTAAAATTGAATCTGATCCTTGACACTGCCAAGTAAGTCACACTGAGGGTTAAATGTGGGCATCCAACATCTACGATGTCCCATACCCAACAAGATCTGCACACACCAGTCTTTACTGAACTTGTTTTTATGACAGCTACACAAGGCAACAAAGCATGGTTGCAGGAGCATGGACAGACAGGAAAACTCAGGGAGTGGTCATTGTGGTGCAGGGAAATCAAACAGTACTGCCTTGTCTTCAGAAAATACTCCCATCATTGAAAGACCCTCCAGCCAAAACTGTCATAAAAATAAATCACAGAGTGCTCTAACAGAGAAGGTATGAAGCTTGAAGGAATTGTGATTGAGTTTTGATTCAGCCAGAGGATATTTGTGGTATTTTACATGCACCTAATCCAGTGGCACTTCAGGTCATTGCTAAGAAAGACACTCCCCCGCTTCCCCTCTCCTCTCTGTTCTCATTCCACACCATCAACTGTGCATTAGGTCTCCTTCCCCATGTGAGGTGAAATAATTCCCTTGAGGATTTAGATAAAAAAGGAGACTTCATGAAAATCTTTTTTTGTTCATTTGTTCACATGTGTGGTAGGCTAGTTTTCTAAAGATCAGCTGGACCAGCTGACTCACACTTCACTTTCAGCTCTAGCACATGGGAAATAGCAGGAATG
>NW_009926676.1:106443-145317 GCF_000696875.1 Nestor notabilis
AGAAGAAAACACCACCTCAGGGTGCACTGAGAAGTCACGCAAGTCTGAAATGTCCATTGGGTTACAGATCACATCTCTCATATTTACAGTTTTCCCTTAGTAGGACAGAATTAGTGGGGTTTTTTTCCTCCTGTATAGGAGGTGGGCAAAATACAACTCAGTAGTGATTACTGACCACTAAACAGCGAGGATATAAGCAGGTAGAAAGTAGCAGACAGCTAGTACACTTCCTCAGGGCCTTTCGGATTAGCAGAGCTTGTTTGTCCTTTTGACTCATGACTTCCCACAGATGAGTTATCAGCAAAACTTTTTCTTTTCTATTCCAGTTAACATTGGTGGTTTCCACTTGAGCAGAGTTATGGAAAATAAAGGTCAGGTTGGGGGAGGATGACACCACGCCATGGCAAGGTCAAACACTTGTCTTGAGAGGAAAAGCTCACTCTTCATTGCACTGATTATCTCAAGTTCTCAAGTCTAAGTATCCAAGTCTAAATACTCAAGTTCAAGGCCTCATTTTTCAAACCAGTCACTAAATATTTAATGTGCATATTCCTAAATATAATACAAAACTAACACAACATTAATATTGATGACTAGGTTTAATGTAAAAGTTAAACAAAATGAAACAAAAGAAATCAAGTTTCCTTCACCTCCAACACCATCAGGAATAATGCTGTAATCAGTGTAATCTGATTCTTTGGCTCATACCAGTTTTGCTTTCCCATGAGAGCTCACAACAGAATCTTTTCTCAAAAGGTTCAGGTCATTTTGCCTACAAGTATCCATCCAGGAAGCTGCTCCAATGATTATTCCCTAATTTGACACTTCCCCAGAGCACCAGCACATGAATCCCTTTGCTGAGGCAGCATGCTGTCATTCGGCATCTTCACTCCCAGTGCCCCGGACAGTCTCTGTCCCTCACCTACTTTTTAGCACTCATTCAGAACTGAGAACTGTGGCCACCACACTTCAAAAGGACCATAGTGTCCTTTGTCCTCTGAAACTGCTATTGCTTGGGAGAAACTCACTTTGAACATCTCTAATTCACTTCCTTCTTTTATAAATCTCTCTGTGAGACCTTACTTTGCTGTGGTGCCCCCAGAATGCCAGCTGTTGTGCCACAATGTTTTGTTCTGAACAATTTACTGTGTCCTGATCATGATTATAAGTATTGTTTCAGTACTTCTTGTTGCTCTTTGCCATTTATGGGCACCTGTCCTTCTCTTATCTGTAGACTTTAAGTACTAGGGATAGGGACTGTGTTCTTTGTCCTCAGCTGTTTCTTACCTGGACAATGGAGTGGAAACACATAATAAATACAAAATTCTGAGTCCCATTTCCTTCAAATAAAAATGTATAGGTCATGATTCATCAGCCATTTGTCTTACACTAGTAAAGCTTTGAATCACTATGTTGTGTGTAAAGCTGGTATTTTGAATGGGCCACCATCTGGACTTTAAATTTTTATATATGGTCTATATTGATGTCTGAAGTTAATATAGCACCTACATTTCCATTCCTAAAGCTCATTATGACAAAATTATAAATTCGGTCTTTGAAATGGAAATAATCTGTTCTCAGACAGCTGTCAAATGACTTCCAAAAACCTGAATGTAAACAGTTGTTACTCTTAAGGATGAAAACACTGTTTTATTATTACAGGATTTTTGCAAACCTTCTAAAACACTTCTGATGGCTCAAAAGAAGAAGGCACAGACTTGAAACCTGGACAGGGAAGCATGACTTGTAGCCATGGCTTCATGTCATCCCAAGTAAATCTGTTTTGATATGCCTGTTTTCTAGAGGCTTAAAATGTCTTTTCCATGTGCAGAGCTCAGGACTTGCCAGAGCTCCACGGGCATAGAACATGAGTGAAAGTTGGTTAGAAATTTCTGGTAAGTTGTCAATCCCTGTGCAGTACTGATATTTTGCAAAGAAAAAATAAAAATAAAAGGAAGATATTTTCAATACATATACTTGTGTGTAAAATAAATCTGAAATACCTACATACTATTATGTGTTTAAAGAGCTATTTACATACAAAACCACAAAGCCTCAAAAGGAAGTATTTCCATATTGCTCGTAAAAGAGACAGCTGCAATTTTTAAACTGCCAAACTATGTATTGACACAATCAGAATTAATTAAAGTGGAAGAGAATATTTCTCTCTCCCCCCAAAAAAAAAAAAAACCTTTAAAATTCTCCATTCTCTTAAAGTAAGACTTTTATAGTTCATTTATCATTAAATAACTTTTATAGCTTTCTTAATTACTTTGTATCATGTCATATTTCTTACTATTTCATTCTTATAAATCTAACCATGTAATCTCTATAATTCATAGTTCATAAATTTTTAACCCAGGAAGAATCAGTAGCTTAATTTAATCTGAACATTTTACTTTGCAGGTTTATTTGAATACTTTCCCCCCCTCCCCGTATATTTTCCTTTACTGGGATGATTGTACTGTCCTTTGAGATGTCCCAAGTTACCCAGAACTTCTCAAAAAGTCTGGCAGGCATGACGCAGGATCTATAGGAGAACCATTAGCTTTCAGTAGGAACAGCTATAAGCAAGGCAAGAAAATATCAAATGGATCTAGACTTATCCCTGAAGGCAGCTGGATCAAGCCCAAGACATCCATTGAGCCTCCTGCGAGTTAGACACATCATTCACACAAGCACTCTAAAAGTCTCTCATTTTCATATTGGGTTGAATTGCCCCCTAATTTCATTTATTCATTAAAATGCAAGTTTTTGTCCATTTAAATTTATTTGGCTTTCTCTTCCAACTGTTGAAATTTCTTATGCTGCTTTCTGCACAAAACTGGTCACTAAAAATAGCATCAGAAAATTTCTTCTTGAATAGAGTAGGATCAGCTCATCTCTTAGACCATAATTTCATTGTCATTCTTTTCTTCAGCTGCCCTATCCCATCTAGAGGATATGAATGACTGTCCATTACAAATAAAAGGAAAACAAACTCTTGGTTATAAGCACTGAGAATGAAATTAGGGGAAATGCATGAAGAAATTTAAATTATGTAATAAAAATCATACCCACAGTGGTATTTGTGCATCTGGTGAGGTAGATGCCAAGTTGACTTCTTTTTCTGTGCATGAGTACGACAGTGTACAATGAGCATTGTCAGAATGAAAGGAAAACAGAATCCACCTTGTCCCTCTCTCTTGAATGACCAGAATGCTACATTCACAAAGGGGCCTGCTATGGCACAAGAAGTATTTAAAAGTACGTCAGTTACAGTCACCCAAAAGTCAATTTCTGATGCTTGAAAAGTCCCGACATTTTGACACGAAACTCCAACAAATGGAAACCCACAGACTAACAGAAGCCCAGCAATATGCTTCAGTTGGCAAGACCAAACTGCTTAGAGATGTTCAGAGAGCTGATTGAGAGAAAGGAGATTATCAGTTCTACTGCTTGGATTCACATGAGGATTTAAAAGCAGTTCCCTGAATTGAGATACGCACGTGGTCATGGCATGGCATGAGCCTAAGGTGAAGAAAGTCCTCTCTTTGTATTAATACTTTAATATACATTGGTGCAAGTACTGGAATGTGATATAGCCCCCTCATGCCTGTGTACCTCTAGACAAGCTATGAAACTATTCCCTGTTTAGCTTTCAGTTTTACCTGTAAGCATATGTGCATCGTGAACAATGATAGTACAAAACACATAGGCAGTACATGCACACCTGAAACAGCACCACTGTCATCCCCTACGCAGTGCTGAACAAAGATATTTCCAGCAGATGCAGTAAATTAAAGTAGCCCTTACGCAGTTATGGGCATGAGAGCAAACACCCTTTTTCCTCTAAAATTGGAACTTCAATACTCAGAAGAGGTGTGACTTTATTTATATGTTTTAAATATTATATTGCATAGGCTTGCCCTCACCGCCTTAACAGCCACTGCATTAAGACCTTCTGCAGTTCTAAGGTGCAATAACAGTGACCCACAAAGATTTAATAACTCCCAGACTAGATTTCAGAGGGAAAACAGTAACTCCATGCCATAGGCACTTTTCGTACTCTTTATCCTTTAACAAAGCCTGGGTTTACTTGATGAATAACATGACAGTCATTGATTCTTCTGCAAGAAAAATACCATAAATAAAGTTTTACAGTCAGTAAAATATAAGTAAAAATAACCTTATAAGCATAATTTGAATCCTAAGGAAATTTCCTATTTCTTGACGTTACAAAGATGTAACTGTATTGAGAATGCCCTTGAAAATACATAAAATATTGGTAACTTCTGAAATGAAGTGTGAAGTATTGTAAGGAAACAGATGTGTCATTTTCTTATGCACTGAATGATACTGGAATATCATCAAGCTGTAGACTGATAATTAGCTTGTATAGAATTCTAATGTTTTAATAGATACATAACCAGGTGAGCTGAAGAGCAAAACGCACATGCTGAGCTATAGCCTGCCTCCAATCTGCTAGTTTGTCTTCACTTCTTCAGAAAGCAAGCCACGTGCATGGTCTCTTTGATTCAGTGATCCAAAACCACCTCTCTTCAACGCGCCCATTCCATCCTCCTACATGTTCACATTGAGGCAGCTGTGCATGAAATGGCTCATGCATAAGGAGAAACACCGTGACTGAAGCCCAGCTTCCAAACCTTCCTCTTCCAAATATTCCTCTTCAAACAATGACTTTGGTGTTACTGTTTTCTTACCCACTCAGATTTCAATTTGTATTCCACAGACTCCACTTGATTCTATTTCCTAGTATAAATCAGATGTTCTCAAACTGTTTTCTAGTATATACAATTCAGCAGAAAGACTGTCCAGTAGAAAGTTCCCTACTCTGTACAGAAGTGGCATGTTCTCACCCTGAATTCCCATTTGATGAATATTGTAGTAACTACAGAATTTGCAGCCACCCAGAAATATTGTTCAGTGAGCTTTCAATGCCTTTTTTATCTGTATAGATCTGATTTAAAGGCTGCAAACAAGGAGAAACATTAGATTATGGTCAGGCAGTTTCAAGAGATTAAGTTAATGTTGTTCTAGTAAATTACTGCCCCTCAAACTGAGACAGTGTAATTGACTTTGAGTATTCTCTAAATGCCCGGCTTCATCTCAGACACTTTAGTGCTTCTCTGGGTCTATACGAGTGGTGATTCAAATCAAACTTTTCAACTTTGAATGACAGCAACCTAGGAAAGCAGTCACAGATGAATAGTAGTCTCAGTTTTTCTCTCCGTATTAACTGTGCCCACTCCTAAACCTTGCTAATCCACCCTATGCTGAACATCCCAAGAAAATATCAGATTGAATCTGGTCTGTTTACTTTAAAATTTGAACACCAAAAATCTCTATGTGGATAAAAGACCAAAATCATATTAAAAAATCCATGCCCTCTATACTACTATGTACAAATTTGTGTTGAGGTACAGTTTCTACCTGAAGAAAAATATTTGTGATTTTTTTTTCCTTGTATTCAGTAGAAGAAGTTTGGAATCTCTTCCACAGTGTACTAAAGCAAGCTTTTCTACTTTGAAAACCTTACAACCAGATTCAACTTCCCAACCAGCAGTTAGTTAATTACCTTCAAGCATAGAACAGAATTAAAGTAGCTGCTGTGCTGGGAGTCACCGATGTGCTTCATCTGATTTGGAAATGTTTGGCATCTCTAGAAAACTTGAGAAGCCTAAACTCTTTGCAAAATAAATAAATATATAAATATGTAGATGAAATGCTCTAATAGAATAAACTTATTTAAGAATGAAATTAGAACTTGCCCAAAAAAGATCAGGTTATTTGAACAGTGGATCCAGTGCTGCAGAGTTGCAGACAGGCTGGTGCACAAGACATTCAGTGCTGAATATCAATGTCATTGATGCCTGTCTCTGTAAGGTGGACACTGAGGCATTTGCATCCCCACAAATCTCAGTAGGACAAAGCTTTTCAAAGCTCCTGAGTTCATGCTTCCTCCTGACACTAGCTTATTAAATAATGCTCCTTGACTTGTCCATCCCAGGTGCAAAAGAAAGGGCAGCATCTTTTGCATAACTGGCTAGCACTAGCACACAGCATAACAACAGCCTTTTCCTTCATCCTTCTAGGCTGTCATCACTTCTTCTGTAGGCTGATGCCTTTTCCACAGTGGGCTTGCTATCTCTTGCCTCAGCCCGAGAGGGTTAATCAAATTCAAAGTGTCTAAAACTGCAAAAAAGGCTCCTGAAATATGAATTCATGTTTATTCAGAACCTCTTCAAATGTGAATCACTTATGTAAAGCCTTGCAGCCCTGAGACTCAATTCGGGTTACTTACAATTACCTGAAATAATTTGAACAGGGTAAAGCTCCCTCTTTTCAAGCTTTTTAAGATCAAAGAGTCAGCCTTCACCCTTTACAGCTTGTCACTTTAAAACCCTGAAGTAACAATCAAAGGCTACTTCTACCTAGCACTTCTATTATATCCAGACCACAATAGAAATAGGTGTGGAAAGATATTTGCTTTTTTGTTACATTTCATTAGGTGTCTTTAGCTTCTAAGAATATGAGTCAACTTTCCCAAAAGCAACTCTCTGTCTCGCTTCTGAGAGTTCCGTTTTCACATTTTCAAATGAAGACTTTTTCCTCCAAAGCTGCAAAATCAGCCTTATAAACTCTGGAATCCCAATTGTGGAGGTCAAAAATGGAGGCAAACCAAAACTGGAAATCTTTAATGCATCTTGTGACCCTACAAAGCAGAGATCTCTCTTGTGCTTCCAGCGTAGCACACAAGTCTCTCTGCTGGACAGCAGCACCTTGTAATCTTGATCCTCAGGACACTCCTCTCCCTCCCCATGCACAGTTGATTACAGTTCTCATCCTCCATCTGCAAAGCAACTCTTAACTGAAAACAACCATCTTTGTGCAGCACGTAGAGTTGGCAGCAGTTACTGATAGGTTTCAATTTACTGTTCTCTTTTAAAAATAGAGAAAAATGCCTATTGCCTGGTCTGGCAAGCTGGGGACAGTAAGACAGTGTGAGCCCTAATGTCATACTTCATAAAATCCATTCACAATTGGAGCCTGGATTTTTAACAATAGCTGTTTGTGTCCTCTGAAACTCCATTTGTGCGATCGAGTAGATTTGGTACAGCAGAAAGGATCAGATGACACCAGTCACAAAGTAGCAGGAGGTAGCACACAAGCAGAGGCCACACTTGCAGTACAAGAATCATAGTGATAAAATGAAAGAAGTTTTTCAGATTTTGGCACTGTCATTTTGATAGGATAAACCATTAACTTTGAACTGGATGACTTCTAAGGATAAAATGAATTGCAATAACATTCACTAAGCAAGTATTTGGTGAGATCAGGCGAAAGGTAAAACAATCAGCATCCTATTGTCTTCTGGTGTCACTTATGTCCTTTTTGAAAATATGGAATGTAATTCACATGCCAAGGAGTGAAAAATTTGGTCTAAAATTCATCAGCTCCCCCATGCTGTGACTGCTGTAAAACAACTGAAATGCAGATTGCTTTTCAGTCCATGTCTGCCTTATTACACTGGGCATATTTACACCATTTTATAGTCGTTAGCTAGATTCTGTCTCCAGGAGGAGAAATATACTTTGTTAGATAATGGTAGTAATCATCTTGTATGCCAGTGCTCCAGTATGGTTGCATATGTAAGCACCTAGCATTTAAGTAGCACTAATTAAGGCCAAATATTCTCTCTACTTTTATTTTCCCCACTTGTGTATGTACACTACAACACTCCATTAACTGTGTGACATAGAGTATATTATACTACAATAAAATCAATGCAGACTATTTTCAATCCCATTTAAAGACATGGGGCAATTCTGTAAGACTCTTTCAGACAAATCTCAGAGCTCTTCTGGAATTCATTCACTTGAAAAAATGTAGAAAAGCTACTGACAGCCTGGGGTCTTTTTCACTGGTGGTCCCACAGGACTCCACTCTCCATCTGCTCTGCATGTCTCTATACCCTCCTCCCCTCCTTCTGCCAGGCACTCAGTTTGCCTTAGGCCAGTCACAGGATTATGAGTATGGACCTCAACTTTTCTGCGTACACTGACAGATAAAAACCTGTTAGCTTCAGAAACTTGCCCACTGGCTAAACCCACTAGGCAGAGATAGGACAGCACTAGTCCAAAGACAACAGGCTAGAACACAAATGGAAACCTACTACCTTCCATGCCCTCCCTGTTCTTCCCAAATAGTTCCCAGGTGGAAACAACTGTGATGTTCCTAAGCAGCAATATTTTGCTGCGCGAATGTTATTCTTTTCACAGGTATGCCAGAACTGAAGCTCATAACAGCCAGGAAACAATGCCTTTATTTAGGCAGCTAAAGCAGTGGCCTGATTTTCCACAGCTTCCACTTCCCTGAAGAGAACAGGAGCTCTGGGAACTCAGCAGGGCTGCAAAACTACCCATTAACTTCAATATCTATAGCCATTTCACAGCTGTATCTCAGTTTCACACCATGCTGCTCAGTTTTCTCAACATCAGAGAATAGCTGTCACACAAAAAAAGGCAGAGGGCTGATCTCTGGTTTCCAGCTTTAGAAAATGCAGTCCACATGGCTTGGTCAATATTTGGTGATGATGCTTGGTGCGTGGAGCATCTCCTCCATCTCTTCTTCCTGGACTCACACATCCATCTGCTAATACTTCCCTAATACCAGTACATGTAAGAAAAAAATAAAATAGACCATTCTCTTCATTTACATGTACAGTATAGAGTAAAACATAATTAAACCACTTACCACACATGCACTGTAATAAAAAGGAGAAATAGTAAAAACAATTATAGGCTGGCATACTTACTGCTTCACATTTAAATAATAATGTGAACTATTAAGTAAACTAGGGCATAATCAGCTGAGGTTCATTAACTTATCTCACTGTAGAAACAGTGCTACAATTCAATGCAATTAGGTACATACTAGTAGGAAACAGTGCTTTTTCTGCACCATGCTGGGCCCAGTCTTAGAAATGCTGAGGTCTCTCACCTCCCATTGCTTTCTCAGAGCATGCTTGCTCCCTCTCAGGAGCCAGCCAGCACCACTCTGGATCCAGCCCCTTGCAAGGACATACTCATTAAGTATGTCAGTTCACTGTCTTGTTACTGATAGCCATGAAATCCCCCCAAAAATGCTCAGAATAGGCCACATTCACAGATCACATTCAACTGGGACTGCATTACCTGTCCATGTTTAAGGAGAGCGGCAATGAAGACATGTACAAAGGAGATGTGTATGATATTAGCCTTCATACAGCAGGGACTCTGGCCTGTGCAGACCTAAAACTACTTCAAGTAGAGAATCTCCAGGACACCTCAGGCTCCTGACAGCCTTGGAAGAAACCGATCTCAAACATTTAACATCACCTAGGAAAAATAAGAATAAGCCAGTCTACTTTGGGCTATCTATAACACTTCTCCAGGCATGCTCCATCCCCTATAGCACTTCATCACGCATGCTCCATCCCACAGCAGATCCACCCCCCATCTCCAAATGGCCTTTTGAATCTCAGAAGACTTTCCTTCCTGAAAAATGGGGAGTTAAGGCACAGAGACCCTGAAAGGGTGCCTGTAAAACCTCGCTGCATTGCAAATTAGTCTTTTCACTACATGTGGTCTTCCTGGCCGTGTCTGTAGTAGAAAAGCAGACAGGGCTAGGGCCTGACCTCTGATCCTGAGGCCAAGTGGAATGTCCATCCAGTTGAATTTTTCCCCTACAAAACAGGATAGACTTGGAAAACCTGTCTGGTATGGTCTTTGGCCTGACCAAACATGGTCTTGCACACTGGTAGGGGGCACAAGTGAAACTGCACCACAAAAGTTCAAGCATTTAAACAATATGGAAAACCATGTGCCACTGACTTAATGCCTTCACCCCATTTATTTGTCTTTGGTTTCCTAAGAGCCAGCCAAGGCAGGATTTTGATGAAAGGGATTTGGCTTGAGTTTACAGAGGATGCTGATAGATTGGAGTGAGCATCTGGAAGACTGTTTGTGATAAATGTCTGAAGAATTTCCCTAATCTTTCTTGAAGAGCGCCTTACTATCTGAATGCTTTTGAATCTCCTGTTTCCTCAGTCTTCATGTGAGCTTGATAAGGAGAAACTCTTTTCCCTCTTCCGTCTGTGTACCAAGGAGATACAAAGTTGTACCAGATGGAGATGCTGAAGGTGTCCCTGAGACCTCCAGATGGAGAGTGGTCAAAAACCTATGCGAAAGGACATCATTGTTTCTGGACAGCATTTTAATCACAATTTCTATAGGTGAAAATAACAGCATATGGCACAAGAGAGTAAAACACACAGCTGATGAGGGAAAAATACTCTGCCATTTCAAGGTAGGATCAATAATTATTGTGTATTAAATTCATTTATAATATACTTTTAAAGTCACAATCCTTATGTATCGCTAAAATGCTTTCAGTAATTTCTCAGCATTATATGAAGTTACAGCTGCCAATGTCTTCAAGCAAAGGGACTTTGAAAGAAATGTTCCATGGCATGTTTACAGCAGGTGTCTCATAGAAATCTCAGCTTAGGATGGGGATGGTTTTAAACCTGGAAACTGTGAACAAGGCCAAGCAGAAAGTGTGTTACAGACAGCTCAGATGAACAGTTCACAAAAAAGTCCTAAGCAAAGATCTGTTCAACAAAAACATGGGTCAAACAACAGGTCACACAATTGCTATCACTGAAGGAGCTCATGTTGAAATTAAATCCCTCTGTGTGTGTGCAATTAGGGATCAGAAAATGAAGCTTAATTGTCTGAATACATTCACTCCAAATTTCTCACTTGGATGCCTTTAACAGGGAGCTAATAAACTGGAACTTCAGCTTCATGGAAAATTCCACAACTCTTCTATGCAATTTTCTTCCAGATTGGGAAACAAACAAACAAACAAAGGGGAAAAAAAATCGATAATACTCCACAAAAGGAAATTTTAAGAGATCAGGTGTTAGTTTTGACTTACTGGAATACATAGTTTCAACAAAATAAATACTTAGGTTTTGCTTAACTTTCAACTTTTGGAGTTTCTGAATTACAGGTACAATAATCAAACCAGACTGAGATAAAGGGGGAAAAAAAAATAAAAATTAAAAAGCTTTTGAAAAACAAAGGCAGGTGAATTCTATTCCTGACTGAAAAGTTGTCCCCAAACAATTGAAGTGATCTACCATTTCCAAGCATAAAAATGTTCCCTTGAAAAACATGAACAAAATACAAGGCAATTCTCTAAGGCTTATCTGTGACAGAGCTTCTTTCTGTGATTATGGTGCTTCAGAGGAATTTTCTGCACTATATGTTCTAGAAACATACACCGTGGCTCTGCGGGTAAACATAGGAAATCTTAGGTCAGACTGAAAAAAATCTAAGTACATTTCAGGAAACAAAATAAGCAGTCCCCCCGGATTGAAATTCTCAAGGTTTTTCTCCAAGGCTGCTTCCGTGATGTCTTGCAAATGGATTTACCAGGACTCCACAGGCCCCAGGTGATTAAACTACTGAAAACAGGGCAGAATATTCCATTGCACATGTGTGAAGTCAATTGCTTAATCATATACAACCTCATAACTTTTAGAACTATGTTATAGGCAATTTAAAACTGGGCAAAGCCCAACTGCTCCTTTTTCATTCACTGCAGTTTGTTGTATCCAGATGACACCAGAGCAGTTTCTTTTTTTTCATCTTTTCCTTTCTTTGTCAGGCTTGCAAAACATTTCAGCTCCCATTATTCACTTTCCAAACCCCAATAAATAAGTTAAATTACTGACTCATCTGCACACACAACTATCCGCCTGCTTTTCTACCCTGATCATACAGCCCTGCACATAATGCAAATTAGCTCAGCTAATTTGGTTTTCATTATGATGTTAATGAATTCTTCCTTTATAAAATGCTTTGAGATCTACTGACACAAGGCATTATATCAGAGTTGGCATTAACATTTACTATATATTTATGATTATTATACCTTTTATAAATATAATTGATTTTCCATGTTATTAAAATACTCTGTACACTTGTAAAAATTCCTACTCAAGCATCTAAAAATCAGATGTATTGTTTCTGGGTTTTGGACATTCTAATTAATCTGTTACATTGTTGTGATTAAAGCTTTTCAGAGTTCTGGTTCTTGTAATATAATCACCATCATTTTTATTCATTAGTTGTTGATGGTAGCGACCAGAAAGTGCTCAGCAATTTCTAAACATTCATAAGGGAGAATAACTGCCCTAAGGAGCTTGGAGTCCAAAAAAGAGCTCATTAAAACAGTATTTATTTTTTTGGACTCACCGAAAATCTGTGTTAGACCCATTCATCTTTTGCTTGAAAGGTTTTTCTCTGCAGAAGCCACAATATGGGGCTTAGTTAAGAAATGAGACTGTAAGGAGAGAGTGGTTGCATGCACATGTACTGGGAAATAGGTTGCAGCATCCTTTCCACATTTAAAATCCCAATTTTGTGTGTCTGGCTAAGGTGGAGCACACAAAGTCCCAGCAAGAAGGTGCTGGTCTCATGTCACAGGCAGGCTTTAACCGCTCCTGGTCCCCAAGGGCCTTTTCCAAAGCTATGGGTGCTTAAGCAGTGCCTTTATCTGGAAGAACACAAAATTAATCACATCCTGCAATCCTAGGTCAGATGCCTGACCTAGGAAACAATTTTCTCTGGCTTTATGTGGGTATAATGAAATCCCTGCATAAAACACTTCTTAAAAATCAGCTGCCCACACCTGACCTGATCTTCCCACTGTATCCCCTCAACCACAAGCTTTCAGGATCATCAAGGGCTGGAAAGGTTTGTGTGTGTATTTTATGATTCTAAAACAGCTGAAGGGATTTTCCTCTAGTTTTACAAATCTATTGATTTAGTATTCCTGCAAAAGAGCTCACTGAGCTTTTGTTAGAAATGGAAATTTCTTATAACACCGACCAGTTTATAGCTTCAATTCAAACCAAAAGACAAAGCACATTTGGGGTTTTTCTTTGAACATTTTCTGTTATTTGATTAACATAGGTTTTATTAGCCTAACAGCAGCTGGGTTTTGATTCTGTTTGTGCGGCAGCTCAAAAAACAAGTGGTGTTTCTGAGCAAGCTCAGCTTTCTCAAAGCAGTTTTGTGATGTTGGAATAGAAATGTCTCAAACCCATCTTCCCACTCTTCTTTCTTCTGCATCTTTGCTATTCTTAACAAAAATGCACAACGTAGAAAATGTGGATTATCTATCTCAGACAAACAGATTGAAAAGCTTTGGGTTTTATATTTGGTTGATACAAATCAGCACCACAACCCCCAAATCTTAACATTGTTATTTTATCCTGTCAAATCTGGAAGCAGTTCTTTAGCCTTTTACTATCTCCTGCTCTGTTCTTCTTTAATACTTATTTAAGGTGCTTGTTTTGAGCAACATTTAGAACTACATGTAATACCAATATGCAGTAAGTTAAAAAGATATTTTGGAAACAGCTACTTATTTAAGGCTGGAACTACAAAACATATACATTCCCATATCTGTCATGTCCACCCAATTTGACATATTTATCAAGTAAAATATTCTGTTTTTAAATAATTTAGATAATACTTCTAGAAGCATTTTAATCAGGTGCTGAAACAAGTCTGTACTTTTCCTAATGGGATTTAGAGAGCAGGGCTAGCAGTAAACAAAGAAGCAAATGAAATAAACCCCATTAATTAGGGTGAAACAGTAACAGAGCAGTTCTGGTTTTACAGATGGGCAAGATGTCTGATTGAATTTCCCAGGCTATGCAGATTGGCTGCAGATGGTGTGGAAAGTGGTCCAGAACTCAGAATTCATATAATCAAAAATACGCTTAGATCCAAACAAGAATGTTTTCCCATGTGATGCTGTATAGCTTGCAACCTTATCACAAGCATTTGGTAACTTTTCAAATCAAACCATAACATAAACCTCACACAACACAGAATTCAGCTCTCATTATTGGTAATATTATCTAATAATTCAGTAACAGCACAGCTCCTGGAGGCAAGTTAATTTGGCCCAAACATATAATCTTCTATTGAGAATGCCGACTGGTAAGTACACGGGCCAACTGGAGATCTCAAGAGAAGAGCATTCACTGAGTAGGCAGTATATGAACAACACCTGTTATCATTAACAAAATAACACTGGAAGAACTTATTGCCAGTGAAAATGTCCTGAAAAATTCAGCTAAATATTAAGATATTGTACACCTAAAACTCTTAGGATCTGAATCTAAACTGTTGTATACTTCTTTGAGCTAGAAATTAGACTATTCCTGAAATTTCGTTTGCAATACTGACACATTAGAGAACAAAAATCTTTTGTGAAGGAAACTGTGTAAATACGGTGAACTCTTACTGTCTGCAAGGACATTGAGACTCCTGGTGATTTTAGTAGCCAGCAAATAGATGATTGTTCAATCCTGTTCAGTTGGCAAGGTCATAACCCTTTTTACAAGGGTGTTTCTTAGGTTTTAATTTGAACATAATAATCCTTTGAATATCTATGACAGGGTCCTCAATATTATTCTGCCTGGTGTTGTAAAAAAGCAGAAAATAGATGCAATTCTACCTATTCTCTTGTCTGACATAAAAGCTCCTTGCTTCACTATCCTCCTCAGGAAGAACAAGAAAGCCTTTTGAATTCCTGGAGGCAAGTACTGCACGGGATATAATCCTTTTGTGCTCTTCCTTACACCATTACCCAGATCTGACCTCACCTTAACTCACACTAGGACAGCTGACATGGCATTCTTCAATGACTTTAACTCACCTAGTGCATCGTTCACCTCTGCACCAAATCAAGTTATGTTAATGGAAGAAAGACCGGGACTGACTGAGAACCAGGATCAGTGGCTTTGCATAGGTGTACCTAAAACTTTAGCTGTGCTTTGGGCTTTTTTTTCCCTCCCTCCTTTTTTTTCTAACAATAATTGAGAGAGGCAATCTTCAGATTCTACAATCTTGGAGATAAATATCAACCAGAAAAATTAGCACACTAAGTTAGGTAAGACATTAGATCATGGTAAGAAAATACATAACAAGACTTAGGTAATTAGCCAACATAATGAGAGCTGTTAATTTTTGCATGAACAATTTATAAAGTTACTCAGGTCCAAGAATTTGTTATTGAGTCTTATTCTAACAGACTGGTACTGCTTGAAGGTAGCTAGACATCTAGAAGTACAGCAAGAAAGGAAATAAAAATGAATCTCATACATTAATTTGTACACTCAATTTCAGAGGAGAATCACATTTTATGTAAAGGCAGTGAGCCTTGGCAGAGAGGTTCACAAAGAATGAGGTATCAGTGGAAGTTTAATTTTTATATTCCTCTCAAAAGGTCTTAATTAGCAGGGAAGGATGAAAGTAAGCTTGAAAGAAAATCACCGAAGACACTCTGGGAAAAGAAATGTCATTAAATAAATCCCCATCACTTCGTACTTTAAAATTGAACTTGACAAATGATGGCCTAAAATACACTTGATATAGAAATTCTGCACTAAGGTGTCTCCATTTAGACCTTACCAGAGCTTACAGCTGGGAGACAAGAGAGATAGTCACTGGGAAGGGGAAAGAAGGAAAAGGAAAAGCTGTGTACTGTAAGGAAAAGTCACAATTGAGAAATACCTCGTGCAGGTATTTCCAGGGGAGAGGGTAAGCGTGATTTTGACAGCCGCCAACCACCAGCTGAAAAGCTCTTGTGAATTCCCATTTCCAGCAAAAACTGAGTTTCTGGCAGAAGGTTAGATTTGACAAATTTCCCTTCAACTGGGCTGCAGGGCTGGGGCACTTGGTGAGCCGTGCTGCCTTCACAGCAGCTCTGCTTTACTTCCTCTGCTTTTCTGGACAGATTCAGATATATTTTGCTTTCTTCCTAAAAGCAGAGTTGGATATAACAACAGTCTTCCCATCAAAAACTACACAGACATCACCTCACTTTTCTTGAATCACAACTAACATTTCAGCAGAATTGAAAATTAAGTTTCAAACAGCTCTGCATTTCCCTGGTTTTGTGAAATTAGAGGAGTCTGGAAATTACTTCTATAAACAATGTATAAATCTCTGGATAAGAGACATCTGTGGCATATGATATAGTGCTACAAAGTAATGAAGAATGAAGAAACAGCAGTCACTTCATCAGATAATCAGGCAGCAGGTTAAAAAAGGCAAACAAATGGAAACATATTTTTTGCAGTAGAAGTATTAAGCTGTGAAAGTCATTAACACAGTTCAGAAAATCCAAAGGATTCAAAACAGGGTTCTTCATACTGATTGAAAAGAGTTCCCATTTAACAGAATGGAGCACATGAAACTTCTTAGTTCAGGAAGTCCTTAAAATAATGAATGCCAAAAGCCAGGGAAGTTTATGCAACATTGATCTTGTTTCTTCTTCTGCTTCTCTAAGCATGTAATACTGGGTACTGTCAGGCAGAGGATACTAGGAAGATGGACTATTGGGCTGAACTTGTTTAGTAGTTTCTGTGTTAATAGAAAGCATCAGAAAATAGTCTGCCAGGTCAGAGGCACTGGCCATTGAAGGCTTCTCTATGTAGTTACACTGGAAAGACATGCAAAAACCTAAGCCTTAACTCATCTTTAGCAGAGGTTTATCTTCAGCTTGTTAAGGAGAAGTTACACATATTAATCATCACATATCAAGGGGAAAGTGAACATTCCCAGAAGTCTGCCTGCTGGGTTAGTTTTACCAGTGCCTCTGCACAAATACCAATAATTTTTTAACTTGTTATTGAAACTTATGAAGACTTAGGACTTTTCTGAATAAAAAAGTTCTGGCTTACCACGTGTTCTTTCCCTTTTTGGCTTCACTGTAGTTTCTTCTAAGACTAAAAATGTGTCCCAAATTAAAAATATAAATTGCGTATGAAAGTGTTTGATTTGAATCTGATTAGGATCAAATATTTTGAGTCTAGTCTCACTCTTTTATTGATACCCACAAAGAGAAAGATAAATAGTTAATAAATCCTTTTCCTTCTTAAAGCGATTTCAAGCCAAAGAATAATAGATTAAAACAGTATCCCAGAAGACTGAAAATTGAATACCAATTTTCACCTGAGTTACAAAAACTTCCTTTTTAACTTCAGCTCACTTAATGCAACTGTGTTCCATTTCTTTATAAAATGACATAACATTTTCCTGGACTACTGTAAAATTCTGAGGACAATACAGTGAGCAACGTAGACAGAAAGGAATAAAAACCATAAATTGCTTCTGTTTCATTGGAAAGTGAGACAGTATTAAAAAACATGGATGGGGCTTACTTACCTTGAATCCGCTTAATAACAAACGGCTGCAAAATTCTGGCATCAGTGGGAAGCTTCATTTTTAAAAGAGTGGTTATCTGTGCACTATGCACTTTCAAACTCTATGCTGCTATATAATAGCATTCCTGGGGGTGATCCAGACTTTAATTTTCTTTAAAATTAGTATTTTGGATGAAGATATGTGTATGAGAAAAAGAAGACTTTTTGAAGGTTATTACACATTTCATTATTATTGTATGTTTTGGAAAAAGGCCCTTGAGATGAATGCCAAATAGCTAGTCAAAGTCATACTTAAAAGTGTGCTAAGTTCAAAGCAGTTGATAATAAATGCTAATCGTGGTGATTCTTTGTTTGCTCTTCTGAGCAAAGATCTATTTGCTTTTACACAGGAGAAGGAACATTTAGATCAGGTTTTACAATAACTGTGCAAAGTGCTCAGCAGTCTTTTATATGTATAAACCTCATTGAAAGGCTGAGGTTCTTAAGAGCATCGTAACACAGATGATCTCATCAATTACATGCATAGCTCGTCGTTTCTCCACCCAGAAGATAATAACCTTCTGGTGGCTTGACTATGCCATTGCTATGGTTCAGATTATAAAAGTCAATAAATTGAGATCTGAAACCCAACACTGTAAATGTTGTTAAAAAAAAAGCTGTATAGATAAACATAAAAGTTAGGCCTCCTTATGAAGACCTATAATCTAAACCAGTGGTAACATTACAGCATATAGAGATGAGGGAAATTAAAAAGCAATCCACAATCCTGACAATTGTACTTGGCTCCCCTAAGCCCCACAGTAGACTTTGATTTTGGTCTTCCACTGTAAAAACGCTTCTGTCCAAGGTGTGCTCAAGCCCCAGTAGCTATCATGTTTTACATCACTGAAGTTCATGCTCCTTCAAGTACTAGAATGCATTGTTCTTATGCTGGCATCCACACTAAGGAGCAGATTCATTTATGATAACTGAGCACACCCAAGTGAGATGCTTAAATTAACAGTATAGTCATTTTAAGGAGAAGCCCATTTCACTGGTCTTTACCTATCTGAAAGCTTGACGCTTAGTCCAGCACGATCATTTCTAAAGCTAGTGGAGGCAGACATCTCTAGAAGAAGATTCATCCCATTCTAGACAAATATCTAAAACAGATAAACTGAGTCACTCCTGGTGATGACTCTCTTTATTGAATACAAAAGGAATTTATTTTTCATGATGAGACTCAGATAACTTTGATAGTTAATATAATGAGATGATAGAACCCCTACTTCCTTCTGTAGTCAAGGGGAAAAGGCGCTACCAATGGATGAAAGTCAATCACAACTTGGAGATGGCATTCTGTCTTCAGTGAAATTTATTTCTGATAGATCAATTTCTGTTAAAAACTTCACTTTACTTTTTTCTATTTTTTGTTTTTAAGCAAACATATTGCTTCTTTCTGGATTAAAAAAATGTGAACCAGAAGCTCATTTTCTTCACCATTTTTATGATGGATCAGAACATTTCTGAACTGCTCTGCCCTGTCCCCCCTCATGGCTTCTATTCCAGATATTCATGGATCTATTGTGAGAAGAATTTTCAAAAACCTGAAAAATATTCCTTCAGTCATGTTTAATCCAATCATCTTTAATTTGAAAATCCTTCTCAAGTAAAATGTATACTACTGTAGCAGCTAAAAAAATGCAATTGCTTTTTTAGGAGAAGGGCTAGTACTATGTCTAGAGTGTTTTGGCCAAATTCCAAGGTGAGTAATTACATTTACATACCTAAATTCACCCTGGTTGTTTCATCTGGATATTGCAATATTCTGTAAGCTCATTTAGCTAATTTAGAACCCACATGAACAGCATAGGTTCGAAAGTTCAACTCAAACTTTATTAGGTTTGTGGTCCCCTTAATAATACTTAGCACTTAATTAATCTGCACAACACTCTTGTGAGCTACTTAAGTTAGTATTACCAGGAGGGTCTGTGAAAAAAGAATGAAAAGAGAGCCAGGAAGAAAAAATGTCCATCCTATAATGCAATCTCTCATACTCAAATGGGTGTTCAGGTGCCTATAGTACTCGTTTTTAGTTCAATGCTATTTAGTCTTGAAAAGCCATTAAATCAAAGAAAAGCACACAAAAGGCAATGTGACAGTTTACCCCATTTTATGATTTCAGTTTGCCTATGAATATGTCCAATAAAAGTCTAAAAAAAAAATGAACACATTCTCATTTTCCTTTTTATATAGGAAGCACTGGATCCATACATAGAATAGGGGATAAACGTCAGTAATAGCAATAAGGTAATACTCCAATAATTTGAGTACCTGATTGATGTACTTACCATACCGCTGATGAGTGGTAAGATGCAGGACATCCTGCGGAACAACCAAAGATCAAACATCTTT
The DNA here is from genome assembly GCF_000696875.1 of Nestor notabilis. Taxonomy (NCBI): domain Eukaryota; kingdom Metazoa; phylum Chordata; class Aves; order Psittaciformes; family Psittacidae; genus Nestor; species Nestor notabilis. The sequence continues at coordinate 126,137 of NW_009926676.1, forward strand.
AGCAACAAACCACTGAGTCCCATCCTCTGATGAGAAATCCTCCATGGTCAAATTCCCAAGTTACTATGTCAGTACCATAGCAGTAAGCAGACTGCTGTAAAAGCAGGCATTTCCAAATGCAGAAGGCAGCAGTACACTTGCAGATTATCAGAGAAGCTGCTGCATGAAAAAGAAGCAGGAGGATGAGGGCACTTCTGAAATTGCTCTACCTTTTTACCTAACTATCACTTAGAGAGGTATTTGTGGTGCCTAAAAGTTGTTGATTTCTGTCTCCTGTCCTGTGGGAATTCTCTGAACTGTTTTTTGAGATCTTATTGTTTGATCCAACTCTACTTATTAGGGCCCAGTACAAGTCCTTAAGTCCTGTTTTCCACTTTACAGTTTCTACTGTCTTCCCTGTGTCATTTTCAGGGACAACTCTTTCTATGCTCAAGGGAACTAAGTAAAAGAAAACCATAGGAACCTAAATTCTTTTAAGGGGCTTGTGAAACTGTGGATATGGATAATATATAAAAGAGACTGAAAGAGAAGAAGACACAAAGATTTGTGTTTCTTCTGAAGCTTATGATTGCAATTACAGTCAATCACAGACACAGACCACTGTATGGACTAACAACCACATTTGTATATGGTCCCTATCACAGTAGGAACCTCTCATGCTTTCAATAACTTTATTGTCACAGCATTCTTACTAAAGGAAAATACAGTCTTCTTACTTAGGGTTAACTGACACACAAAAAATTAAAATTACCTGCCACGGAAAACATACAGGATAATTGTGAGCAGTGTGAAACTAAATCCAAGTCCCCAATGAGACCTCTAGTTACTACACATCTTTCTTCTCCACTGGACTCTTGACTTTGACCAATTCTTATAGACATGAGTGTTACAAGATCATTGCATCCTCCATGGCACTACAGGAGAAACCCAGGCCATGGTCCCGCTAGAAGATCCATGCAGGCAGAACTATACGCTTGAGGCATTCTCTGACTTCAGGTGGGTCCTGCACAGACATGAGGGACAAAACTTTGCAGAACATAAGCAGTAAAAATAAATATTTCCATGCTAGAGGTTTTATGAAGTGTTGGGTAAGTATTAAATAGGATAACAGCAAAGCTGTATCCTGACATGGTATTGTGATTACGTCTTGGGTTTAGTGGTTCAGTTTTACTTGCCCCTTTAGTCTCCCTCTTCTTCACTGCTCTTGGGAAATTAATTTCTTCCTTTTCTTAAATTATTTGTTTTGGGACGACCAGGTCAAGAGCATGAGAAGATGTTCGCAAAAGCTCTTTCCTCCCTCAAACATCTATATACACCATAAATCAAACCATCTAAGGGAAACTTGTGTGATCCATGATTCTTTTAAGACCAGAGAGAGAAAGATATGCTATTGTCAGATAATACCACTTTCAAAGTATTATATTAACTCAGATAATGAAGATCACGGACAAACAGGGTAGTTAAGTCTTCTCCTTCCTGAAGATGTATGCTGTCATCAGAATACATTGCTCCAGTATTTCTTCCACTCATTTAATCTAGTTTGTAGAATCATAGAATCATACAATAGTTAGGGTTGGAAAGGACCTTAAGATCGTCTAGTTCCAACCCTCTGCCGTGAGCAGGGACACCACACACTAAACTATGTCACCCAAGGCTCTGTCCAGCCTGGCCTTAAACGCCTCCAGGGTGGAGCATTCACAACTTCCTTGGGCAACCCATTCCAGTGCTTCACCACCCTCACTGTGAAGAACTTCTTCCTTATATCTAACCTAAAGTTCCCCTGTTTAAGTTTAAACCCATTACCCCTTGTCCTACCACTAGAGTCCCTAATGAAGAGTCCCTCGCCAGCATCCTTGTAGGACCCCCTATAAGGTCTCCACTCAGCTTCTCTTCTCCAGGCTGAACAGCCCCAACTTTCTCAGCCTGTCTTCATACAGGAAGTGCTCCAGTCCTCTTATCATCCTTGTGGCCCTCCTCTGGCCTTGCTCCAACAGCTCCATGTCCTTTTCATGTTGAGGACACCAGAACTGGACACAATACTCCAAGTGAGACCTCACCTACTCTTCTTGCCTTAGCATTAATTTCTTCATTTAATGCTGAAAGAAAGGCAGGGTTATACCTTTTGATCCTCAAGACATTCAGCCCTTCAGCAAGTTTTCCTGGCAGAAGTGTTCTCTTCTTTATAATGCTTCAACAACATCCTAGCAATAAACGGCTTTTTCATGCCAATGGCACTTGAAACTGAAATGAATTGCGAAACACTGCAATTAAAATACCAGGAAAAGTGTATCGAAAGAGACTTTATAGCCATTCAGGATACCTGAAGGCATGATAAATCTTCCATTGCTGTTTAAAAATGTGTCCCACTATGCACTCAAACCCACAGCAAGAAACCCCTGCAGTGTAAGTTTAGGGAAAGTCCTAAGGCAAAACTTCCCTGTACTTTGAGGCAGGTATCATTGAACTTACCTGAGGTCAGGAGAAAATTTTAAGTGTTCCCACACAGTGCTGCTGAAGTGCCCCCATTTTTCTGTGTGAAATCAGGTTGTTCTAGCCAGGTTTAACATGTCAGACTCCCTGCAAAGTCTGCTGGACAAAAAAGTAGAGGCAAAAACTATGTTCTGAAGACAGAGGGACTAAAATCTCCTTTCTCATCTAAAAAGTCTGTATTTATCTTTCACAGTTGGTTGGGGACCACATCTCTCTGTCAGTACCAGATAGACAAAGCTGAGACAAAATAAGTACATGAGAAAATTTGGTGAAATCAGTAATACTTAGGGACCGAAAAGTAACAGGAATAAAAGACACAAAATGGAGATGACCTATGGGAAGAGGGAAATTGGAATGAGGGAACAGAGGATGGGGATTCATCAGACTTGAAGTGAGCAAGAAGTCAGAACAGCTACCATACACGATGGGTACCCACCATCCTCTCCCTTGCCTCCAATCAGAGCTGTGTTGTGCCTCATCCTTATTTATGCTGTGTATTTCAGGACACCAGCTCTGCAACTGGGTTGACTTTGTTGTGAAATTATCTTTGTACTGTCTTCTCATTTGTTGGACAAAGTCCTGGTAGTGTCTACCTGGTCCTCTATGACAGGAGAAGGGTTTAGTTGCATAGTTTCTGTAGCTTGCCTCTGCTGCAATATATCTGTGTCTCACTAGACAGAATGGTGTTACACCAGTAACCTCTGTCTCATCACCTAAAAACTTCTACTCTGTGGTCTATCAGTGATGCATTGCACAATTAGGAAATTTATACACTTTATTTGGGAAAAATATAATGAGAGAAAAAAAGTCTTTGTTTTCACTGGACAAAATCTAGCAATGGAAGTTTACAGCCTAAAACAGCACCACATTCTCTCTTAAAACTACTGGTGGCCCATAAGCAACAAAATTAATCCAGAGCTCCAGCCTTTGATATAATAAACTGGCCAGACAAAAACTGCTAGAGTATTCACAAGAATACAATCCAGGAAATTACTACATACAAGGAAACAAGCACATCTTCTTGGTTTTGTTGTGAAATCTGTAACCTGTACGTGACATTCAGCCTATAGGCCTTTCTCTGAGACTTCACTTTTATTAAATTTATTCGAAATGCTTTTATTTTTCCCCTGAGTGATGTGGTTTGCTTTACTTCTACCAAAGCCCTGGAGTATTCCCAGCTCACATGGGACACAGCAGATCAAACAGACCTCACCACCCAGCAGATCCGACCAGTGTCGTCAGGCAGAGGCTCTATCTGCATTCTGCTGCCTAGTGCACCATTATAATCATCCCTTCTCCTCCAGATTATGCTCCTGTTGGAGCTTCCTCAGGCCTTTCCAAGGGAACCAGAATTCAAAGGAAGGAGCACCTGGTAATTCCCAAGTGCAGCTAGGAACTACCAATCCACACACATGAGACCAAGGCTGCAGAGTTACCTCCCATGGCAAAACCACAGATTCATGGTGCCATAATATCAGTACAATTCCCAGATTAGAAAACCCTGCACCCATCTGCCCTTTGGTTCCCCCCACTACACACACGCAGCCTCACTGAGCTTTTTCACGTTATGGAGCTGCAAATTCTCTCATTATTGCTTATTTACTTTTCTCTGACTGCTGCTCACAACCTGATCTCTGCTCTCAGGTGAAGGTCCAGCTGAAAAAAATAAGCTTCCTCTTCAGGTCTATCCTGTTTTTAATCTGCTGCTGTCGCACTAAATTCCCTTTGGGGAGTTTCTTACTTCCTATTGCTTTCCCCCTCCTGCTATAAACCTCACCAATATTAATCTCTTTTGGTCCGGATTTTCCCTTGCCTCCCATCTTTTATTTGTCTAAAATGCCTGCCAGGACTTTTCACACTTCATCATGTCTCCAGCAATACCGGCCCTGGGCCAATGCCAGAGACTGCGACTTGACAAAATGTGTTGCAAGGTGGCTTTTCTTCCATACCGTCTGCAGCTGTCATCTTCTCTCAAGGCCTGATACTACAAATTAGCCAGAGCTGGCGGGAGACCATAGGCTTTTACCTCCCAAAAGTTACATTGGGAACAGAATTGCCAGGGAATTTTCCTTTTAGCTCCTTGCATGTGGGATAAGCAGCCTGGGCATCATGGCTGTGCTTTCTCCTGACATTATCCCCTCCTTTTATTTGTTGTGTTGTGCCAGCTCTCCCTGCACTATCATGATGCAAGTTCTAGTCAATTTGCCAGCATCACCTCATGCCATATTAGCATGGACTGTGAAATCAATTAAACAGTGAATTAATCTCACAGGAAAAATACTAGAAGAACAGCAGTTTCATGCTACAATGAGCACAAAAGTAAATAACCTGGGGACAACCGGAGGTTTTGGTTCATTGGTTTGCAAGGACTGGTTCCATATGAGCAGGGAGATAGAATAGGTGTTTGTATATCCTACGAATTCCTTATTCAGACACATCCAGTAGGCTCTGGGGTTTGCAGCTCGATTTTTTGGATCAATGGCTAGAAATGATGTGTTACGAATAGTTTGAGTTAGGAAGTACCACAAGTTCTTCTTGACCTTTGATAGCTTCCATGTGCGTAGAGTGCAATTGATCAAGTTGGATTAGTGAGAGAATAAAAAAAAACCATACAACCTTTTTCTATTACTTAAATGTTTCTTTTTAACACCTTCTGAAACAGAGACATTCTTCAGTGCCTGAGATTCCCATGGGATGAATGGCATCGCAGGGCTGTTTTTTTGAAAAGGGTGAGCAATCACTCAGAGGAATCAATTTTTCAGCATCAGTTCTGTAAAACGTTAACAAAGGTCCCTGGAGACTCTAGGGAACCCTTTCGAGTTCACCCCATCAGCTACAGCTTATTTTAAATCAGATCTCCCATTTGTTCCATGGTTTCTCAGAACATTTTTATTGTTATTATAGTGGCACTTGATTAGGATTATTGTGTTCATTTTAAATTCCATTTTTCTTAAGCTCAGCTCAAGAATTCTGATGACAAAACCTACAGCAAATTATAGGTGGTATAATTAAAATCACCTCTGTTGACTTCAGTGGGGTTCAACGGATTTATGCCATCTATTAGTCTGGACAGATTATTTTTATTTAAACACAATGGGGATAAGAAGACATCTTTCCTCAGACTGGTTCAACAGCCTGGGCCAAAAGGAATCAGCAACCTTGGACTTCCCCAGCAGCTCTGATTCTGATCTGTTGTGTGACCTTCAGCAAGTTACTTCACTTCCCTGAGCTGATAATTCCTTTCCCATACTTAGAGTTTTATGAGATGCTTCCTGTAGGGGAGACTTTATTTTGCTGTGTAATCTTCTACTGCCTACAATAATGGCAGCCTTACCCACCCTACAATCTACTGTAATACAAATAAGCAATAACAATGCCTGGTTGCAATGCAACATTGGCAATCTGAGATGTAAATTTCTCCCAGGATACTTTTCCAGCTAATGTATGCCTATATTTATTTGAAGAAAGCAAAGCATATCCTGGTGGGACCATTACCCACCTCCAGGCAGCAGACATACTAGTCCCAGTGGAATGCCAGTTCTGAAAATTACAAAAATAATCCAAAAGAAAAATGCATTTAAGTTCCTAGTTTGAAAGATCTGAACACTTTTGCTGCCATGAAAGTTTCTCTTTGATGCAAACTCAGGCATTCAGATAGTTTGAAAGAAAAAAAACCCCTAAGATGAAAACATAAATATTTGAAAAGCTGCTACTGTTCTGTGCATGTTCCTGAGCACTTTTCATCTTAACATTTATTGGCTACATAGTTAGACTAAATAGCTTGCTGAAACTGAAATGAATACATCTATGTGATATGGACTATTTGTTTTTCCATTTGGATCCCTTTGTTTAAATTTTTATGATATCCAAAGGAATGAGCCTTGATGTCCAGTCAAATTAACCCATCTTATCAATTACCATTTCCAAACCAGAAGCATGTTGTGCTTTGTTCGCAGAACCTCCCACTAATATATAAAGCATACATAATAACACTTTGTTCCAGATAACACAGTCATACATCATTATCTTATTTTGTACATTACACCAATTTTACTCTGGCAGGGCTGCATTGCATATATGTATTTAGCACAGCTAAAGATCAAAAGGAAATATTGCATCACCTAGTCCTTTAGTACATTGCACCTCCTAGAAAACATACTACACATTAACTCCCTGCACAAATTTTTAAGTTAAATTATCTCTGGGTCTTCTGGTAGAAGATATTTCCTCCAGCCTTTGAATCAGGATAGTATTATTATTCCCTGCATAATCACTGATTTTTCAGCATGCTTTTGAAAACAGTAAAAATCAGCCCCACGTTCAGTATTCCCATGACTGTCCCAGAGCATTTTATTCAGAAGGAAAGAGATCCTTCTACTTATCATTCCTATTCATTGGCTTGTGACTTACAAAGCTATGAATCATGCTAGTCATTTTAGCCCTAGTTTCACATGAGAACCTGTATTTAATTGTTAGTTCACTTTGATGCTTCAGGCTTTTCAGGATCTTTTTTACAAGAATGAGAAAAAAGAGTTTAGAAGAAGATGTTGAAAAAAGGAGAGAATCAGAAGGACACAGTCGCAGCAATGTAAGCCAGGTTTTTCTCCTCTGAACCCACCTTGACTATTCTCACACCACCCAAAGACAGATAGTTTAAAAAAGTTTAGATTCATCTCTACTGCTAAGAGTGTAAACCCGTCATTTTCAGAAGGTGATTCATTCTGTTCTGGGATGGGTTTTAACAGAGATATGTGAACTGTCCCCTGAAGATAAATCTCTTCCCCTTTTTTTCACGGAAAGCCGCTACATTTTCAGCCAGTTAAATTTTAGTGAAATTAATCTGTGTCAGGCTTCTGCTTCTACCTGCCTCTTCTCTACAAGTTCTGTAGCCTTATCTTCCATTTCTTGGCCCTGGGTATGCAATTTTGTACCTGGCTGAATTAAAGAATTGTGTATTTTAACAAGCTCGGCTTACCAAATAGATGTCTATACAGCTATCTTGTTAAGTGACACAGGCTGTTTTCCCAAATACTGTGCTGCCTGCCAAGGTTAAACACACAGATACCGTATTTATTCTTAGATCATAGGTTAAATTATTTGAAAATATTGGACCATATTAAATTAGCATTTTAATCCTATTCTCCTTCAAATGTGTTTACAAGTCACAGGTGAATGCAAGATGTGTTTCTACTTATACGCTTTCCTCCTCCCCACACATACAGTGTGACCATTTGTCCAAAAACTTAGGATTTGTCTGTACAAAACTTTCCACACATAGGCTGGGATGTTTGCTAGCTATGAAGCACTTAATCATCTTCACCAATGTGATGGAAACAAAGCAAGAGGCAGCTGAAGCTCTCATTCCTTCACTGTAATCTTCACCAAATACTACACAAAAGGTAAACTTTAGTACCAGATCTTCATACAGTTATGGTGTCAGCACGACAGAAAAGAGAATAAAAGCTTTTCACCATCTTAATATAAGATCCAACTTCTCTGCAATAACAGTACTCATATGTTAACATTTTGGACTGATTAAAATCTCTCTGGAATATTTCAGAAGAGAAGGTTGTTCCTACTGAGTGCGTGTGTGTGGAGTTTCATTCCTTTCTCTGTTTTCTTTAAATAATCAGAGAAAAAAAAAAAACCTTATTTTGATTAATTGAGTAGTTTCCATAGCAGCTGTGAGCCAGGTGGCTGGAACCGGTTACTTAAGTTACTAAATTAAGGGTAATTAGTTTATTCTTAATCTTTTAATTCTGTGGGAGTGAAGTTTAGTGTGTTAATGGGTGAGGTTTTGTGCAGAAGTGTCTTGACTAATGTGTTATTATCATCTAGTTTTATTGATGAAGCTCAAGCCTTATTTGAAAAGAATTAAGTGGAAACTGACACAGGACAAGCTACAATTTTCATTCTGACTAAAAAGTCCCTAAAGAGCTATTTTATATATTTTATTTTTATCAGGAGTTTTTTATAACTGAAAACCTGAGGGATTTGGTTCAAAGAGCAGCTTGTGTTCATGCAGAAGGACCTGCTTTAACATAGAAAGGCAGGCATTAAATGCAGAATGAGAAGGCATGGAAAACATATTAACTGTGTCATTCTCTTACCAGCTCCTATTGTTGAGAGAGGACTGATTTTGATTATTTTACAATGTGTGCATTTGCTGAGCAAAAAAATTTTTTACAACTTAATAGTCATGTCTCTTAACTTGACTTCCCAACCCCTTTTGTAAAATATCTCTCCCCCTAACTTCTGGTTTTAGTTTCTGAAGCTACTTGTTCAATTACCTTGTTTTCCAGGTTGAAGCAATGCATTTTTTTGGCTATCAACATGAAAATGGATAGATGTATCATTTCAGTGTTTTCCATGTTCTGCGAAATCTTTCTTTTCTGTGGATTAAGGCCAATTAGCAGATGGAGATTTGCAAGCTGGAGACAGTCCAAGGGGGAGGAGGCACTTCCTTTCAACTAGAGGCCCACTGATTTTACATCTACTATCAACTGAATATTTTACTATAAAAAAAAAATCTCTTCTCAGGGATATTTTTACTGCCACTTTTCCCCAGCATGCTCTAAAACTACATAAACCACTGAAAAAGTACGTGTTTTCCAGAGCCATGCTATGCTGGCCAAAGATGAAGGGGGCCAAATTCAGACCACCTACCATACTTCCTGACTTCAGCATAGTTAATTCTGTCCTGTAATAGCAGAGTCACAGGTGTGCAGGTAAGGCTAACAGAGGCTTAAAACTGCTCCTGGCCATCTTGATTTCACTTGTCTGAATTAGAAAGCTAAGTTAGGTGATGAGGAAATGATCAGACCTCACCTGTGATCTGCTTCTGTTGTACAGTAGATGTGCAGGCTGTGGATGCATTTACATTGCCTTTCTAATTTAGTTCCAGAGCACACTTCTGGGATGAATCTCTCAGTAGTCTTCATTTACTGAGCTTTGATTCACAACACAGAGCAGTCCCAACATGCCTTTTGGGTCACGTTAAACCAGATGTGCTCCAGAAGCACACCTATTGCATTCTTATCTCTAAAAGGTGGACAGTTCAAGGGAAAAAAGAACCCAAAACATATACAGTGTTCACACCAGGTCCTCAGCATCAGCCACTTCACTCTATAGATATTTGCTGGGCCTCACTACCCACTAACACAGGCAGACCCTACCAGTGAATGACTGCTGGTCCCAAGGATAAATATTTCTATTCAGCTAAACTCTGCAACAAAAGGTTTATTTCATCTTGACTAACTACTGGGAAAAGTCCGTGGCTTATGCTGGGATTAGCCCCACAAGCTATACTAGTTGTTTTTTTTCCTGGAAGAATGCTTATTCTTGCACACCTAAGCTGTGCCATGGAGTATGACAAGAGTGACACTATATGACCCTGGTCTTCCTAGAGCCCTAGAGCCTGAGTATGATGTCAGAGGCAACACAGTATTGCCTTAGTAGTACAGAAAAGGATTCTTTGCATGTTTCAGACATTGAAGGAGGTAGAAATGCACCTTCACGCAGTTGAGTGCCTTGATCATTGGCTGTGAGAGATAAAGCTGTGAGAGAAGAATTTTCTGTCACCTACTTGATGCTGTGTCTCTGTGTACCAACGAGGTTAGAAAACATCAAAGAAAAGGATCTTGATTCTGGCTCCAGCTGTCACAGTTTGCCCCCAGCCAGTAACTAAGTACCATGCAGCTGCTTGCTCACTTGCCCCCACAGTGGGATGGGGAGGAGAATCAGAAAAAATGTGAAACTCATGGCTTGAGATAACAAAAGTTTAATAAATGAACTAAAGTTAAATATAATAATAATAATAATAGTAATAATAACAACAACGATGATGACAATGATAGTGATAATGAAAGAGAGAGGGAGGGAGGAGTAAAACCTAAGACAAGTGATGCCCATCTGCTGATCAATACTTAGCCAGACCTGAGCAGCAATCAGTCCCTTCCAGGTGACTCCCCCCAGTTTCTATACTGGGCATGACGTGCTGTGGTATGGAATACCCCTTTGGCCAGTTTGGGTCAGGTGTCCTGTCTCTGCTTCCCCTCAGCCACCCATGCCCCTCCTCACTGACAGAGCATGAAAGACTGAAAAGTCCTTGATCAGGGTGAGTGCTACTGAGAAACAACTAAAACATCAGTGTGTTATCAACATTATTCTATTACCAAATCTAAAGCACAACACTTTAACATCTACTAAGAAAAAAAGTAACTCTATCCCAGCAAAACCCAGAACATCAGTCTAGATGAGAGCTCTGTGAAAATGCAATCACTTGGTTGTGTATTGTAAGTATTGAATAAAACACATAAATAATTTTAAGTGTCTTTTAAACAGAGCTTTTAATTAAACCTAAGGAGTAGGTGTCAGCACACATTAGACAAATACTAGATATTACCACATGACTCTATTTCCATGGACACTACACTGATGAAATGCAGGACATTTTAGTAATTAGGTATTTAATTCTACAAGAACTGTGTAGATAGAGTCAGCATTTGCATATGCATAATGAATAACTCTTTCACCAAGTTTTCATTTGCAGTTTTGGATCTTCACATTTCAATGTATAGACATATTTGCACACTAAATTAGAAAGGTCTGAAGGAGCAGCATGTACCATCTCTCAGTCTCCCAAGACTGCCTCCTTCCTCCATTATCCTTTCCCACCCACCGAATTCCCCTTTTGTTTTCTGCTGCTCAGTGAATGCCTCCATTTGCAGAGCACTTAATTGTAACTCCTATCCTATCCCTCATTGACCAATTCTGTTCCAGTCACTGCAATAGGCAGGTTGACAGCCTTTCCTTTAAAAGAGACATGCTGAAGTGAACAATACCATATCCTATTCCGAAGGACAGGAATATATAAAACTGAAATGTTTTATTTCCTTTTTTGTTCACTGGTAGGTGTTTAAAAGCTCTTGTTATTTTACAAATGTTACCAGCTTGGTTTTATCTCATCGCATTTTAGTGATAAATCCTTAACTTTGTTCAAATACAGCTCTGAAAGTAGTCAGTGTTATTGATCCTAGGGTGAGGGAGAGGGCAAGATGGGGAAGGCTTGCTTGGCCATTTAAATGAAAGAAAAAGAAGGAAGGCTTTGGTGGCTAGTAGGACATCAAGGAGATGTTTTTTACCCTGAAGAATGCATCTGTGCCTCCAAACATAAATATGTGAAGGCAAGAGGTCTTCTTATTATACAGGTAGGAGAGAAAAAGGCTGAATCCCATCCAGCTGAGCTGATTCTGTTGCTTTGAACCCTCTAGAAACATAAAGATCACAGCACCCCACTGTGTAACTGCTTCATTTCTTGGTTTGTATCATCACTTGTCTTTCTCTGCTCTCGGAGTATTTTTGAACTGCATCTTCAGAGAATATTTACTCTGCCTCAATCACGCTGTAAAGTGTGAAAGCAGGGTGTTAATGGAATGCTTTTTTTAAACGCTAATGAAATCTGTGAAAATTAATTTAAGCTGTCTGTTGCAACAATTTTTTAATCTGGTCAGTATTTACAAAGTTTTCCACAGAGTGGGTGGTTGAAATTCTTTAAATGCTTCTGCCTTCAAAGAATAAACTAGTCATGAAATGTAAGTAGAGGGGTGCATAAAATGTGATTCTTTTTGTTGAAAACTTCAGCCTTAGTTTTGGGCTGGAGAAGTGTCAATATGTGTGATTCTCAATCACACTAAACACTAGCCAGAATAAAATATTCCTACTACTACCTGAGTTAAGATTCTAAATGAAATTGTAAGGTGACATCTCTCATCTTCATGAAGCTGACTGATTCCTCACTACAGCCCTCAAGCTGGTGTGCAGGGTAGGGGGGAAAGTTGCAGTTCACTCCATTTCTCATCTTCTCAGCCCCTGTTCTCAGGGAGCTGTTATCATTGTCTTGTCTTGCTTGTTGAGACTAAGGATAACACTGTAGAAAGGCTGGAGGGGTACAGAATTCGGCAAAACTATAGTAATTTGCCCTAGTTGAGGAAATGGCTTCTGAGTCACCCTTTTATCCATCTTGTGATGATCTCCTCTCCATCTCTATTCCTGTCCTCTGCAGTCTTCTACAAAGTAATTCTAGGAATCCTTCCAAGGAATAATATCCACCGTGACTGCAGTTTATTATATCCATTTCTATCTTGTTCATAATAAATTAGCAAATATATGCATGTATATGTCTGTATATACCTGAGAGAAGATGGTACCAGAACAGCTGTTGGCATTGACAAATAGGCATGTATTCTGGGACTGATCTTTATCTACAGTGCTTAGGAAAAACTCTCATTACAAAGAGTCACATATGGATAGATACAGGTATGCATACTTAGGTCAGTACAAATCCCTTTTCTCAGTGTTGGGCCATTTCCATTCTTACTTTTTAAATTGTTACTTAAAATTACTTACTTATTACTTAAATTTTTACTTGTTCTCCTTTAGGAAAAGCAACTCTACCAAGCTTTGGGATTCAAAATGAACTTGGATCACTTTAAATTTTCATTGGGTGCAATATGGTTTATGATTTACTGTTACACTTTTAGAACACAATCTAACAGAAAAATGGAAAAAAGACAGTGGTAAAAATAAGAACAGTCACACTCAAGAAAATACTGTAGGTTTAATATCATTATTATTTAAGCAGCAGATTCCTGTATCAAAACAATAATGTGAACAGTGGCATCTGTCTGTTCTTTGGAGGCATCAGTAGACTTTGCCATTTACTTTGAATTGATTCAGAGTACATGTGAACCGACCTATACTTCTCCTATAGCTTGATGACAGTAAAAGTATGTTTGGCAGATGCTAATTATTTATTAGGTATAAATCAGCAATTCTGCTCAGTGAAGATATATTAATGAAACAGCAATTCTTGAATAGGAGGTGTCTTTTTTTTTTGTAGATCCTGACAGTTTTCAAGCTGAGGTGTATATTTCAGAGCAAGGTCTTGATGATATGAGCATATTGTACTGTATAAATAATAGCTTCTGTGAGTGGGTCTTGGCACATTCTTTCCAGTGCCAGATTCTTTTGTTCAAAAATGTTCATGTGGTGAGGAAAAAAAGGACTTGCGTTTTTCAAACAGGCTTTGTTCTTGTCAGACTGTCAACATTTAAACAAACATAATCATCTGTTTTGTCATCATACTTGAGTGCAAATAACTTCTGAGAAAAGGTTTGCCTCATTTTACAAATGAAATTTTACAAAAGAAACAATGAATTGGCTCCATGATGCCATTCTTTTATTGATGTCCTCGTTACTGTGGGATAATGCATCATTAATGCATAAGGCGAGAATACCACGTCTTTTTCCCTGCCCATAAGGAGTGGTGGAAAATTTGCTGCCATAGCTCCCCACTAAAGCTCATCACCTTCCCTCAGCCCAAGAAAACCAGCTTTGCAAGCAGGGCTTCTCCTGGGATTGCTCTCTAAACTACTTTGGGAATGAATGAGCCTGGTTTGCTTAACTAGATTAAATAACTGTCATGGTTTAAGCTGAACCCAGGACAATAACCTTAACAACTTTGGTTCATTTTAGCCTGGGATGGGTTAGGGAGCTGTCCCATGAGCAGTGCAGTCAGCAGGCGCCTGGGATGGTAACTGGTGTGAGACATGCACAGGAGTGGCCACAGAAGGTCACTGGCTTCACCAGCACTACCACATCTGGAGCTTGTCTCAGTGAACTCAAAGCAAAACAGAGACGAAAAAAATATGTGATGCAGCAGCCACATCACACAGGAGAAGGGTAGAGGATGTTTCATACCTCTCAGCTAAGGTCCATACCTCAAAGGAAACTGTTGTTTTGCAATTCATGGGCAAAAAAATCAGATTAGATTGACTGAAGAAATACTTCACAGCAGATTATTTGCCTTGATTCAGCATTTACCAGTTTAAATTTTCCCAGCACTCGCAAATAAAAAAAATTAAAATAAAAATAAACAAATGCTTTCTTTTTGGCCCAAATGCCATTTTGTTCTGTTTTAAAGAATAAAAGCAAACCAAAATTAAATTAACTTTCAATTTCTTATGTTATGCTGTATGTTTCAGAGTTTTTTTCCTTCTCCTTGAATAGCTTTTTCCTTTTGCTATATTAAAAATCAGGAAAACAAATTATTAAATGTGAAAGATCTGTTTTTACTTTATTTACCTTTTTCCCACTTCCACATTTCAGAAGACTTAAGAAATGTGTTTATTCTACTTTCTTTTCATTTCACAAATTTTTTGCCAGTGTTTTTCAAGTTAAGTAAGAAAGAATTGTGTGAGAAAGAAGAGAGTTGTTTCTAATGTATTTTAAACCTTTTCATTTCTCACATGTATTTGATTTGAAATAAACCAAAGAAATGAATTAAAAAAGAGGATGTGATAGAGCAGAATACTTTTTCCTCTTTTCAGTTTTCAGAGCAGCTTTTTAATAACGCATTTTTTTCAACAAAGAGAAAAATGTTGACTCTGATGTCAGGGGTTGATAGCATACAATATTTGCCACTCCAGAATAAAGGCTGCTCTGTGGACTTCATCATCCAGTAGATGATAGCAGATCCCTCAGAACTGGAGCTCACGGGCCTCCTATGATGAACTTGTCCTCTCTTGACTACACTGGGAGCTAATAGACCAGTCTTTTAACACAGGCACATGTTAAAGGTTAAATATAGTGCCTAAGGTTAAATAGGTGAATATCCTCTTTATCTGCAAATTAAGTACCTCTTCAAAAACCAGGAAAATTTCACAAGGAATATTTTCTTACTGAATGTTCTGCTGACAATATTTCTGGTTTCTTAAAAGTGTCCCAGGCATATGCCCTCATTTGTAGATGATACTTCTACGGGACAACTGTCATGATGATCCTTCTTCTTAGTGTTTTCATAACTCCTTACAAATATATTAATATCATACAGTAAGCATGACTGTTGCTTGACACCCTAACATAGTATTTTCCTTTTACCTACTCCAAAGACCAGACTTCATTCAATGGGGATCATGTCTTCTCAGAAACACACGACTGAGAACTAGAATAAGGACATCCTTTTCTTCTTACCCTTGTTTCAGATATGGATAAAATGTCATTTTCATCATGACTAACTAAGGTGGTCTCTGTGTGTACATATTTCTACTG
Organism: Nestor notabilis; assembly: GCF_000696875.1. Lineage (NCBI taxonomy): Eukaryota > Metazoa > Chordata > Aves > Psittaciformes > Psittacidae > Nestor > Nestor notabilis. Next base: position 141,737 of record NW_009926676.1, read on the forward strand.
CGTTCAGAGAAGGAAGATCTGGTGATTGCTGTAAAAGGAGGTTTGCACTCACAGGTACAGTAAAGAGGGCAAAGTTGCAGATTGCAAAAGCAGAAGCATGTGGTATAAAACAGATTTTTATGACCAACTGTAAAGAACTGGTGAAACGCAATCCATCTGGAAAGGATTATGACCCAGAAACTAGTAAAACCTGGACAGCCATGAGGACCTGACCATGCCTGACCTCTTCAGATTTTACAGAAATACTGAACTGATCCTCTGTAAGAGGAAAGGTAAATACTTGAACTATTGTCTTGTTCTAAGTCTTTGTGTCTCTACAGAAGTTTGGCAGGGGCTCAACTGAAGGATTGTGCAGTAGAACAAAACTTCACTAAACCAATGGCTACTCTCAGGATTTGTTGTTTTGAAGTGTTTTATAAAATCTTATATCCATCAGATATCTGATAAGATCAGAGCACTGGGAGCTTTGTTGGGTGAAAGATTTTGCCTTGAAATAGCTGGATGGAAGACAAAATATCTCCCTTCTGGTACCACTTTTTAACAGTATATTACTGAGATATTTATAGATGTTTCCTCTATAGGCATCACATAGAAAACCACTGTAATGGTATTCTTTAAAGGTATTTTTCAACAAGAGACATACCTGGGAGAGTAAATGATCTTTTGCATAGGATGAGAGCTCCTCCTGGTAAGTATAATGTTATTGTCAAATAACAAAAACTGGTCAAAACTCTATGTTCAGAGAACTGTACTTGTGGTTGGGTACAATAAAAATTGTCAACACTAAAACCCAAGAAACAGAACCAAGACATAATACCTTGGATGTTGTGTGCAGTATGTCCATTCAATTTCCTGGAGGTTTTCAATTTCAGGGCAATTTCCTGGTAGCTTTAAGCTTTAGCACTTTCAGGTACAGTTTCTGTTACGAAAAAAATAAAGGGAAAGAAAAGAAAACCTAGAAAGCAAAGAAAAATGGTACTATTTCACAAGGGAATGCTCAGTTACAACACAACAGTCTATCATGAAAAAATACTGTGATTGCATCACAGTCTGTTTCAGTACGATTTATGTGTTCCTGAACAACTCAGTACCAAGCTATAGGAAATATAATGTATTATTTCCAGAGAAAACACTTTATTAAATCGCAGTTAAGGTTAAAAAACAACTAGTGGCTATAAGATCGAGGATCTCTTTAGAAAATGCTGAAATACAGCCATGTGAAATCTAAGATTTTAGATTTAAGTTCCATTTTACAGAAGAAAAATACTAAAATAACTAAAAATACTAAAATACTAGAAGACATTGGCTCAACATTTCCAGTTTATTTATTGTGGTCTTGATCCTGTTCTTCAAAGAAATAGTAATTGTCACTTATTTGTAGGAAAAAATCTTTGAAAGCAGACAGAAACCCTACAGTATCGGTTATTGCCCTGATTCATGTTGCCATTGATGTTAAAGTGTAGAATATTTTGTTCTTAGAATGGATAATAGTTCTAAATCCTCCACATACTCCTGTAGTCTCTCCTCAAACCCAGAAATGAGTCTTAAAACCTATGAAAGGTTTTATCTTCTAGCATGAGAACAGGTCTTTGTTAATTCTGTTTTGAATTTGTAAGTTAGGTCTAATGCTGAGCTCCATCTTGGGGGTGGGGTGAGGTTAGACAGCTAACAAATTGTTATTGATAACACAATAAATTATGAATGTACAGTTCCCAGATGAGTCAGTTTTCAGTGATAAAACAGCCCCTAAAAGGAATGTTCAGATTTTAAATCTTTTTTGGTATAGATATTTCTCCAAATTATCCTTAAAAAGAAACAATCTCATTTGGTCCATGAAATGCTTGCTATTTTGTTTTGGTTCATATCAAGTTCTTGGGTAGCAAGAAAAAAGGTTATTATACAAAGGAATCTGTCTTCATCCAAAAGCTATGGTTAAACTGGAGCCTTTCCACAATGTAATTTTTCACTGTCCCAGGTATCACAGTTTCTGGTATAAGGGATTTTGCAGCCAAATAAGGTAGTTCAATTACTTTAGAGAGAATGCATTATTTATTGACCAAAATGTCAAAGGGCACCATGTGATGCAGGGAATTTTCAGGAGGCATTACGATTGTTTGTCAAAAAAGAAGAAATATACATTGATATGTGAGGTTATTATGCTTCTCCTGATCACAGTTTGACCTTTCTCTTGCTAGAACTACACATCATCCTAAGGGAGAGGTAAGCAGGACAAAACACACAATCATGAAGGAGACCTAAAGTCATGATTAGAAGAGCTAAAATGAATGTATAACCAAGAAAAAAATTCATACACACATCTACATGTGTTTTAAAGAGTACAAGACAGTTTTATTACAGAGACTGGGTGGTATGTAGTCTTTTCAAAATTTGAAGATTTATACTTAAAACATAAGGATGTACATATTTTTAAAAACCTTAAAGCAAACATTTGGCAGTATGGAAATTCACAGACAGCATTTTAATGAAATTAACTGTTCTAAGCTCAGCTTCTTCTGTCATTTACTTTATTCCTTTCTACCTATCTTTTAAGATGTGCTATATATATACACACACATATATATACACCTATATGTCAGGAATGGAGGAGGAAAAAGGATGAAAAATCCTACCATAACCATGGAGATAGCAGGTTTGTGAAAGGTTGAATGATCCAAAGATGGAGAAAAGCAATTTTGGTTTGAGACCTAATGGAATACAGAAATTTTACATGTGGCAAAGGTAAGAACAAAATATATCATAGAATCATAGAATAGTTAGGGTTGGAAAGGACCTCAAGATCATCTAGTTCCAACCCCCCTGCCATGAGCAGGGACACCACACACTAAACTATGTCGCCCAAGGCTCTGTCCTCTGTTATAATCAAACTTGCAGAACACTATTCCAATGACAGTTATGGAACCCAGCACAAAATCATCCAATTGCCGTGCAGAAGGCAGCTAGAATTTGTCAATTTGGAAATCATATCTTTTTAAGATTCCAATCAGTTTCAACTCACTTATAAGGTATGGTTACTTTTCAGCTCATGTAGAGATGCCTAAAATAGCCAGTGTTGATACATAAAGGTTAAAGTTTTATTTCTAAATCCTTCCTTTAGGTTATGCTTATTTGTATCAACAGGAATCATGAGTGGTAGAGATCAAAACCATCTACTCATATATATGCTCATAGTGCATAAATTACTTTATAAAATGTTTACCTTCTTCTGGTGGTTGACCATGGCTGACAGCTAAGCCCCATACACCCACTCAATTGCCCCCCACTCCCTGGCCCAGCAGCCTTACTCTAATACTCACACACACATAGTTATAGATCCAGACTATCCTGCAGTATAGATGTAGTTTATCCAACTGTATGTCTAAGTCTGCATTCTTTGTCTCGTGCTCAGGTACTTTGGTAAAGTGATACATGCTTCAGGATATTAGCAATGAGTGTAAGATAACATTGGGAAGTATTCAAGTACATCATTAAAGGACTTCAACTGGGGCCATGTATTAGGATTATTTTCCCTATTAAATGGTTCTATTTTCAAAGTCAAAAGTCCAGAGAAAACTACTGTTTCC